>NC_056739.1:1485566632-1485652132 GCF_019279795.1 Protopterus annectens
ACAAAGCTTCAGGGCACATTCCATGCACCCAAACCATTAGTCAGCTTGAGCTGAGCTGAATAAAAGTCAGATTTGGGCACCAAGCCCTTCATAGCTTTCCTGACATCAAGAAAAGTGCTCCAATGTGGGCTTTCAATGCTTGGCAGTCAGCTAACACTGTTTTATTGTTGGGCAGATAAGTTCCTTTCCACATTTCTTTTTCATTTGAGAAATCATTGTTTTTATTTAAAAGTTTTTTTAAGCTAGGAAAATGTGTTTTCGTTAACTGCCCTAACTAAACTCATTTCTAGTCTATGGAATAAGTTACCACTACAGATCACACAACGTACTACTTTAGCTACCTTTAAGTCTAGTCTTAATAACTGGATAGGTAGACACAGATTTACACCATGGCTATCATGCACACCCCTGCTCAGTTTGGTAGATGAGCACTATTAAATGCTGGAAAAGGGTGACAAGAACTTTTAAGTGTGACTGCTTAAAGGTGTACATGGCTAGACATGTTATGGCCCCCATGATCTCTTGCCTATTATGTTCATATGTTCCTATGTCTTGTGACTTTTATGGACTTCTAAACATGAGTGCACTTTTTACCTTTATGGTAAAAAGTTGTTAAAAGTTGTTTAAAACTACTTTTCTGTGGAGAAGTTGTTTAAAACTACTTTTCTGTGGAGAAGCTGTTGTTATTTTACTTTTGGGGACTGGTGAAAGTGTTTAAAATGATTTTTACTGATTTTTTTTCCTGAAATAAAGTTTTTTTTTTGCTACTTTCCTTGCTACTTTCCTGTTTTACAAGCTATTGCTCTTAATCTTCCATGGGAAACAAGCACTATTTTCAGCTTGACCATAGAAAAAATACTAGTCCCTTGGTCAGGCCTTCTTCCAGCCACAAAAAAGTAAAAGATGGGGAAGCCATTGCTGGCAATACTGCATCTGTTTTTTTTTCACAAATTCCTGTAAAAAAAAAGGGACAGAAAACTAAACAGTGCAGACTTTTGTCCCTTCTTTTAACGTAGTTTATGGTGAAAAAAAATGAGGATTCCTCTTTTCATGAAGAGGTTCAAGAAATGGAATATGTAGGGGACTGTGAAAGGATCAATGCAGCTTTTTTCCCCCTCAGGTTTCTGATTCAGATTCTTAGGAGTGTGTGGAATCTGATTTGCCCTGTGAGGGATTCTCTTTCACTGATTATATTTCCAGGATGAATCAATGTTTTCAATTTGAGAATTCCAAGGTCTCAGTCCCTAAGAAATATTATGATTTGTTACAACTAAAGTTTCCAGAACCTTCTGCCATCCCTCCAGTTCTATCAGCCTTGGGGTTTGTTTTGCTTTCATAGCCTGCTATTTCCCTGAAATTCAGTCTATTGTATGAAGTTCCTCAGTCTTTTAATTTTGTAAACACCAATCCCAGACCTGACAAAGCAGATATGGCTTTATTTATTTTTTTTAAATTTTTTTATTTATTTATTTAACATTTGTTGACCGGGAAAGTCCCAACTAGGTTCCACAGAGCCTGTTTTCAGTGGAGGCCTGGGGAGAAATGCTCCAGATGCATATCTTTGGAATGTGGGAGGAAACCAGAGTACCCGGAGGAAACCCACACGAACATAGGGAGAAAATGAAAACTCCACACAGAAGGCACCCCAGCCAAGAATTGAACCAGAGAACCTCTTGCTGTGAGGCGACAACATTAACTGCTGCACCACTGTGCTGCCCATTGCTTTAGCAATTCCAGCTGCTGCTAAACATTTTGCTAATTCTAATCCCTCCCTTCTGAAAAGGATGGGAAATCTTTTGATATGTTTGGGAAAATATGTATGCTTCTGCAACTTTAATTTTAAGAATTCTTAACTGCCAGACTCATATGTTGAAGTTTACCCTGACTAATTGTGAAATTATGAGGACTATTTTGGCATCAGTTTCCTCTTGTGATGAAAACTCTGCATTGTGTAATTGAGCTTCGTCTACCTTTTAAGTCACTACTCATTGTTTAAAACATGTTTATGATGTTTTTAGGTAATACTTCCAGAGCTGCTGGCACTGGAATTGTTCCAAGGTTTCCCTGGCTGCATTCTCTGGACTTCCCAGAAGATATCAAAAATGAAATTTTGAATTCTCACTTGGTTAGAGATTTAGTTTTTGGACTTTGTGCTGCAGAGATTATCAAAAAGTGTGATGATAAGTGTAAGCTGATTCAGGGAATCTGCCATATTTTTCAGCCCTCCATCTCTAGGTTTTCTAAGGGATTATCTGCCACCTCATCTAGCTTTGGCAAAATAAATAAATAAATAAACGGCCTCATCAGACTGCTGCTAAAAAGACATTTAAAAAGCAGTGGCAGAGAGGTTCTTGAAAGGACCCCCCCCCGAACAAAGAAAAGTTAAATAAGTTAGAATAACTATATGAGGGGAACTTGACCTCCTCCCCAACCCTGACAGTGCCTTAATGCTTCCAGAAAGTCTGAGTCTCCATTTCTATCTCTGTCAACAGATTACTTTAGACAAATGAATCCTGAATGTGATCCATCTAGGCTACAGATGGCAGTGGGAGGAACTTCTTTCTTTTCAGGGGATTCATCCCCACCTGCCAGACCAAACTATTTTTCTCCTTCCTCATGTTTTACATCATATGTGGTCTCATGGGGTGATAGAAGTTCTTCCTCCTCCTCAGTTTGGAGAAAGTTTTCACACAAAAATGTTTTTACAACCAAAGAAAGAGAATTCTTGGTGACCAGTCTTTCATCTTTCTTTCCTGAACCAGTTTATGATGCTATCAAAGTTCAAAATGCTATAATTTCACAACCTGTTACTCCTTCTTCCTCTTTTGAGTTTTCTAGTAACCTTAGATTTAAAAGATGCATATCATCACATTCCTATTCATCTCAATTTTAGGTGTTTCTTAAGGTTTTGTGTGCCTGGATCACATTATCAGTTCTCTGTATTACCCTTTGGGCTATCTACCCTTCCAGGAATGTTCACAAGGTGTCTAGCTCCTGTGATAGCTCTCTGCAGGCTACAGGATATCTGCATTTTCCATATTTAGATAACTTGATTTCTATTCAGAGTCTTTTATAAAATGTCAGAAATCTCTCTCTTTCTCTTGGCTCAGAGATCTCCTATACAGGCTGGGATTACAAGAGAACATTCAAAGGCCTCAATGACTCATTCTCACAAAATTAATTTCCTGTGGTACCTGCTAGACACCTCAATACAAAGAGTTTTTTTTTCCACAGAAAAGAAAAATAGCTCTGTATTTAGATCTACCCCAAGGGTTCTCCACTCAGACTCTTGTCTCAGTGAGGGAATTCCTCAGGATTCTGGGTCTCATAGGTTCATAGGTTCATAGGTTTATACTAGGCTATCTGCCCGAGGGCATTTACAAGCCTAGCCCATAGTTTTTGTGGCTTACGCCACCCCTTTAGTATGGGGAACTATACCCATTATTTTGCTGTGCCTCTGTCGAGCAGTGACACTGAGGTAATCTCTGGGGTATATCTGCGATCTCCCATCCATTGGTCAAGATTTCTCTTGAACAAGGCCAGCGAGGTGCTCTGTCTCACATATACCGGGATTTTGTTCCACAGCATAGGGAGTCTTTGGGTGATGAATCTATCCCTCCAGCACGTCCTATTAATAGCCGTATCGAGGTTTAAGTCTCCCGCCCTTATGGCTCTGACGGATCTAGATTTTTTGAGGTGAAGCATATTCATCAAATCTGGGTTTGACATGGCCTTGTATGTCAGGCACAGGTCACCTCTGAGCAAGCGGTAAGCGACTGAATAGAGCTGAAGTTCTTTCAGTCGGCCAGCATAGGACAGATTTTTGAGACCCTTTATCCTTTTGGTGAGGAACTTTTGTGGCCTCTCATGGGTTCCATGAGTCGCATGATACTTCTTGCAAGATTCCACATGAGAAAGATAGAGTCATATCTGAAATCTCTTTGGTCCCAGCATGAGCTCTCATTGTCTTTCCAAATTACAGTTCTGGTGTTTTTAAAAAGGGAAATCAAATGTTGGAGACAGCCATGCCTCTCAAGTGTCCAAATTTTCCCAGAGTGTCCAGATTTTTGCTTTATTTATTTGGTCATTCCTCATAAAATTTGTGGTTTTCTGGCAAATCACTGAGGATTGAAGTCACTAAATAATGACAGGCATTTGAGTTTCAGACTTCATATCATTTAGCAAATGCACATTAATACAAATCTTGTTATTCTAGCAACTTCCTAAGTTTATAAGAGCAATATTTAAAATATGTCCCTATTTTTGGTCCTTCGTTCCCCTATTACTTTGGGTTTTGTCCACATTTCTTGCACTAAGAGGTTGAGAGGTATGCAGACAGCAAATATTTCAGAATCCAGGTCTCCCATTCTCCCTTCTGCCTTGAAAACAGTTACCACAGATGGCTCAGAGCAGTATTAATGGACATAAAAGTGCAGGGTCTTTAGGGGAAAAAAAAAGACAGACAAAAACACATAAACATAAAAGAGGTGCTAGCTGTAATAAATGTTCTCAACACTTTGTATCATTTGTGGTCCCCAGGACCTCTTCAAGTGTTTACAGACAATGCCACAGAGATGTGACATAGCAACAAGCAAGACAGAACCAGATCTTAACACTTACGTAGACCAGACATGTTAGTATGGGATATAGCTTTACAGAACAATTTCACTCTGCAAGCATCTTACTTGCCTTCAGAGCAAAACTGTATGGCAGACAACCTGAGCAGGACAAGGGCAAACCCTCAGATATGGAAACTGAATCGGGGGGGGGGGGGTCTTCCAAAATTTGATCCATCTGTGGGGAACACCTCAAGTAGATTTTTTTGCCTCGTCTCTAAACAACCAACTGGCACATTCTGTTCCAGGACTCCATGCAAGAAGGTCTGGAAGACAGGTGCCTTTTCTCCTATATGTTTTTTTACCCTTTCCACTGATTTCTAGGGTACCTCTGAAGATTCAGAAAGAAAGTCTCCCCAAACATCACAGTGGTGATTCCCTTCTGGCCCAAGCAACAGTGGTTCTCCCTTCTTTTGGAATTGGCCAGGGGCCATTACCACAAGTTTCCTCACAGACTGTATTTACTTACACAAGATCAGGGGTGTTTGATACATCCTAACCTCAAACAACTGGCACTAATTGCCTGGATGATAGTGTCTTAATACCATTCAGTCACCTGTTTTCTGAGGACAAGCAGCAGTTATTAATGGAGGCAAGAAAGCCTGCTACTAGAAATTATACATTAGCAAATGGAAAAGCTTTTGTAGTCGGTGCCAACAAAATAACCAGCATCCATTCAGGACTAATGTTTTTCTGGCTGTACAGTGTTTGTGTGAGTTATTATCCACTGGCTTGCCTTAGTCCTCTATAAAGGTTCATTTATTGGCCATCAGTATGTTTGCCCATGGATTTCCCTCTTAGAATGCAGTCTCATGCGAAAGTGTTTTTGAAAGAGGCTCTGCATATGAAACCTCCCAGAAAACCAGTGGCACCTCCTTGGGATCTTGATTTTGTGTTAAGCAAGCTAATACTTGCAAGATGCAAGATTTGCAACTTAACATTTAAACCAGCTCATCCAGCTGACTTGAAGTTCTTAACATGGAAAACGGTTTTGCTCATTCCTCTAACTTTTGCAAGAAGGGTATCTGAGTTGCAAACTCTTATTATGGTCAGCTTTATATCATCTTCCTCAGAGATAGAGTTTCTTTGAAAACTAATCCTTCATTTATACCTAAAGTCATATCATAAGTTTACTTTAAGCCAATCTATTCATCTCTCTGTCTTATTTCCAGAACCTAAAAATGAGGGAGAAAGAATATTTCATACATTGGATGTTGACCGCTGACACAAGCACTATCCTGAGAGAACAAAATCTTTAAAAAAATCTGAGCAATTGTTCATTTCTTGTGAAGGTAAGAAGAAAGGACAACCTGTGGCAAAGCAGACTATTTCCAAATGGTTGTCTCAGGCTATTACCTTTTTTAGTCCTACGAAAACAAAACTATTCCAAGCAGGATCAAGGCACATTCTACCAAGCCCTTTGCTTCATGAAAGGCTTTTTAGAAAGGGTTGGACTCAAGTAGTATTCTAAAAGCAGCAGCTTGGTCCTCCGTGCATACCTTTACACAGCAACATCAACTAGATTCAATCTCCAGGTCTAGGACAAGCTTTGCTAGGATAATTATTCAAAGGGTACTGGACCATTCCTCTCCCACCTCCCAGTTATGTTAAGCTATGCTACTCTACCTGTATAGCTTAGGCTATTGCAGCAGTGTTTATAATGATAAACATAGTACAGCTGTGAAAGTAAACTTACCATAACAGTACATGTTCGCATGATTACTGCTGCAGTAGATACTCCCTCCATCCCCCTTGTTTTATGCATGCTTTTTATGTCAGAGTATGAACATGTATTTTTACTTTTCCTAGCAATGTTATCTCAGAGTGTATTCTACTTCTGTCAGCTGGCATAAAACTCCAGCTGATTAATGGAACCTGTTGTCTGCTACATCTTATGCAGGATATAGCTCACATAGCTAAGGCTACTGCGGCAGTGATCATTCGAACAGCTACTGTTATGATAAGTTTACTTAAACAACCATACTTTTTTGTGGGGGGAGTCACCCAATCCAATACATTATAATCAACTGTAAGGAGGAAGGAGAGATTCCCCATTTTCAATACCATCATTCAAAGACAATAGAATTTGTTCATTTATGAGAAAAATGATAATTACAAGTGACCTTCAAGTAAAGGTGCAAATCTTTTTAGCTAATCAGACAGACAGACTTTAAATTTTATCAAGTATGTGACAGAGATACCTTCAATATGAGCCAGAAACTAGTTTTGAATACAGTCCCATGTACTGGAGGAGCTGCAAATGAGAGGTTGGAATGAGGAACCGCTGTCAGCATGCCCATCATGGGGTGGAGGGCAGTTGCCCTTAGTGAAGGATGGGGCTGACAGTAGCAGTGTGAAAGCTAATGGTGTGTTCCTTGTGAGAACCAAACAATATATATAACACCGTGCCAGAAATCAGCAAATGTATTGCATCAGTCAAGCATCACAAGGCCAGTGTTGTATATCCCTGCTTTGGTGGTTTGTATTCCAGCTATACAAGGGGAAAAGATAAAATTCCCTTCCTTACTGTAGTGCTGTGTACCTTGACCCATAGGTAGCTTCACAGTCTAAGAACATATAGGTCTAACCCTAAATGCGGGAGCCCAAGGACAGGAGATGAGGTCAGGCCCTCAGGTTTCAGGGATAAGAGTGTTTTGGTATGGGGCAAGGGGAAACAAAAATCAAACTCCCTTCCCGGTTGTGTGGATGATTACCTTGGCAGCTGGATTTAATATGGTATCCTAACATACACACATGCATTGCCCTTCCTCTCCCTTCTCATACTATGAATATGGTATCCTAACATACACACATGCATTGCCCTTCCTCTCCTTTCTCATACTATGAATATGGTATCCTAACATACACACATGCATTGCCCTTCCTCTCCCTTCTCATACTATGAATATGGTATCCTAACATACACACATGCATTGCCCTTCCTCTCCCTTCTCATACTATGAATATGGTATCCTAACATACACACATGCATTGCCCTTCCTCTCCCTTCTCATACTATGAATATGGTATCCTAACATACACACATGCATTGCCCTTCCTCTCCCTTCTCATACTATGAATATGGTATCCTAACATACACACATGCATTGCCCTTCCTCTCCCTTCTTATACTATGAATATGGTATCCTAACATACACACATGCATTGCCCTTCCTCTCCCTTCTCATACTATGAATATGGTATCCTAACATACACACATGCATTGCCCTTCCTCTCCTTCTCATACTATGAATATGGTATCCTAACATACACACATGCATTGCCCTTCCTCTCCCTTCTCATACTATGAATATGGTATCCTAACATACACACATGCATTGCCCTTCCTCTCCCTTCTCATACTATGAATATGGTATCCTAACATACACACATGTATTGCCCTTCCTCTCCCTTCTCATACTATGAATATGGTATCCTAACATACACACATGCATTGCCCTTCCTCTCCCTTCTCATACTATGAATATGGTATCCTAACATACACACATGCATTGCCCTTCCTCTCCCTTCTCATACTATGAATATGGTATCCTAACATACACACATGCATTACCCTTCCTCTCCCTCCTCATACTATGTCCACCTTCCATTGTCAACATTTACCTGCATTCTTTAATTTCCACTGATAGCGTCTTCTGCAATGCTGGTCTGATGCCTGCACACAAAAGATCAAGTATCTCCTTCTGAGACGTATTATTTCTCTGACGCAGCACACAGCGAACACTGTTTCTGTTACTGATGCAAGTTCATCTTTTTTGTTAGCTTCCTCTTGACTCATGTTTAAAATCATCACACTCACTATATATAAGTTACACTATCAAGGTTTAACTTATTGTACTTTGCTTGTCCTGGTCCTACCTACTTATCTTCATCTTTGCAATATGCAGGGTTCTATACATTTTTACCTTACAATCCACCTTACAGCTCCCTCAGGTTATCTAATTGCATTGCCTGTTTTTAATATAATAATGATCTGTAGGGCCTTAGTATAGGCTCCGACTTTAAAAATACTCACCTGTAACCTCTGTGATGACCTTCCTGTTGACTGTTTTTTTTGTCTTGTACACTGGTTGAGAATACAACCTGCTCTGTTTATCTCACTGCACTATGGCATCCCTATCATTACTGTACAGTCCTCCATTTTGCCTTGCTAGCTGATGCCCACAGCCATTGCTGTAAACTTCTAAAAAGGATACATTGCCTGCCACTGTCAAGCAGAGCCTCACCACTCTTAAACACCACCCTCTTTAAAATTATGAAACTCCAGTACTGTCCACTTTTATGATCTGGTCTTTCAATCACAGTATCCGACTGCTCCTTATGCCTTCAGAAGCAATATTAGTGATGCTGTCATTCTAAACAGACTACCTAATGGCCTAATAACAGGTCTGCTACTTTGAAGCAGCTTCCAAATGCTTTGGGCAATCACTCAACACTGGGAACCTTTAAGTCTAAGTTAACATTTTTTCAAAAGTTTCAGGAAAGCAGCAGGCAGAAGTAAAATCACACCACCTGCCAAGCGTACTTCTACCTTGATCTTTTTACCCATTTAAACAAGTTACTGCAATGTTTTACAAGATGCGTTATGTCAAGAACATCTACTGCTCTATAACAATATCATTAAAACCTTTGCAACAAACAGTCAAAAGGTCAAGTTACATTTGTCTACCTCTCTCAGCCTAACACAAACCTACTATAATTTGTGTTGTAAATAACTTGTTTCAGTTTCCATTTGTAATAAAAATACCATGATTAGTGTTATAAATATTTGCTTTCATTTTGCTGTTGCAAATATTTGCTTTCAGTTTCTTTTCAATTACAACACTACTGCTATTAGGTTTCTCCTAGTTATAATTACAACGCTGCTGCTATTAGGTTTCTTCTAGTTATAATTACAACGCTGCTGCTATTAGGTTTCTTCTAGTTATAATTACAACGCTGCTGCTATTAGGTTTCTTCTAGTTATAATTACAACACTGCTGCTATTAGGTTTCTCCTAGTTATAATTACAACACTGCTGCTATTAGGTTTCTCCTAGTTATAATTACAGCACTGCTGCTATTAGGTTTCTCCTAGTTATAATTACAACACTGCTGCTATTAGGTTTCTTCTAGTTATAATTACAACACTGCTGCTATTAGGTTTCTCCTAGTTATAATTACAACGCTGCTGCTATTAGGTTTCTTCTAGTTATAATTACAACACTGCTGCTATTAGGTTTCTTCTAGTTATAATTACAACACTGCTGCTATTAGGTTTCTCCTAGTTATAATTACAACACTGCTGCTATTAGGTTTCTCCTAGTTATAATTACAACACTGCTGCTATTAGGTTTCTCCTAGTTATAATTACAACACTGCTGCTATTAGGTTTCTCCTAGTTATAATTACAACACTGCTGCTATTAGGTTTCTCCTAGTTATAATTACAACACTGCTGCTATTAGGTTTCTCCTAGTTATAATTACAACACTGCTGCTATTAGGTTTCTCCTAGTTATAATTACAACACTGCTGCTATTAGGTTTCTCCTAGTTATAATTACAACACTGCTGCTATTAGGTTTCTTCTAGTTATAATTACAACATTGCTGCTATTAGGTTTCTCCTAGTTATAATTACAACACTGCTGCTATTAGGTTTCTCCTAGTTATAATTACAACACTGCTGCTATTAGGTTTCTCCTAGTTATAATTACAACACTGCTGCTATTAGGTTTCTCCTAGTTATAATTACAACACTGCTGCTATTAGGTTTCTTCTAGTTTTAATTACAGCACTGCTGCTATTAGATTTCTTCTAGTTATAATTACAACACTGCTGCTATTAGGTTTCTTCTAGTTATAATGTTATAGTTACATATATGTTAAAGTCTGTGGGTACATGTTCAATGGGGTCATATTGATAACTATTTTTTAAATTGCTTTCAGTCTTTTATAATATAAATTATGCTGTGAATGCTTTATCAAATGTATATTGTCATTACTGTACTACTTGCTCTTTAGAGCCTGGGTTGTGGTTGATAAGGGTCTTTAGACCACTCCATTCTTTCAGTTGCCAAATAGTAACTGCATTAAATGCATTCATACATACATACATACATACATACATACATACAGAAAATAAATCATTTATTCTCATGCTTAATGCGTTGTTGATTTAAGACTATTTAATGTTCATGTTTTGTTTTTATTTGCATCTTATTATAATTATTTCAATTGTTATGCATCTTAATGTGATTTGTTTATTTTTATGCACCTTATTGCATTTAATGTAATTGTTATGTACTTAGCAAAAATATGCAAATACATGCATACATACATAAGTACATAAATAAATATTGAAGACCTATGGGAGAGGGCTGATGGTTGACAAATGCAAATGGGGAAAAAGAGAAAAAAAGGAATGATGATAGGCCTTTTATAGCTAATAACAAAATTCTCTGCCCCTGCTCAGGACAATCCTAGGTATACAGCACTATTACTGAAAAGTTTAGAAATACCACCTTCGTTTTCATCAGTAATGGCAGAAGAAGCTTTGTTTCATTTGGATACTGTAATTTCTGGGATTCTCCAGTGTGGACTATCCGTTAAGTAAAATCTGTAAGGCCTGTAGTGGTGGATATGGTTGGCTGTAACAGTGTGAAAGCTAACGGTGTATGCTAGGTGGGCAGCAAACAATATATAATGATGTGCCAAAACTCAGCCACATATACTAATCACTTCTTATTCAATTCAGCCCTAGTGGGATGCTGGAAAAATAAACTGGCTGGGTACTACTGGCATAATTTTGGCAGCAGACTGTACCAGTAATGCTATCACATTAAGCAGACCCCCATATAAAACAGCTAATGGAGAATGTGCCTTCGGCCCAGCATTATGGAACAGACTCCAAATTGAATTAAAGAAGTGGACTCTCTTACTATGTTCAAAAAGGCCTTCTCCAAATGCTTACACAAGGAAAATGAGTGTAAGTGCTTTAGGGACAATGATAAACCTCACCTATGGTGCTCCACACCAGAGGTCAGTTCCTCATTGGTCAGATCCGACCACAAGCTAATCACCCTAGACATCCACAACCCTCCCCCACCCCCCATTAGGGAAAGACCTTAAAAACTTTCTCCAAAGCCAACTTCATGCTTCTTAAGACAGAAGTGGCAAACTTCATGACACCCATGCTGACGGACAACAGAGGTATGACTGCTGAATCCTACACAAATGCATTTTATAAGCAATTACATGAGTGCAAGGATCGTGCAAACCTTAACAGAACCAAGATGCTATCCTCCAAAAAAGGAAGCCAATCTGGTGGCCCCCTGCCATAAACAAACTCTACAACAGAAGAAAGAAACTGCTGCAAAAAAGAGTAAAATCCCATGATTGGAGGAACTCCCTGGTCAGCCTCAGTAAGAAGCTGAGATCCCTCATAAAATCTTCCAAAGCTAGTTATGAAAACAAAATCACCACTGACTCTAAAGACAACCACAAAGCATTCTATAGCTATGTCAAGAATCTCAATGGCAACACTCAGATCTGCTCTGAGTTACAGTACAATGGCACTAAATATACAGAACCGACTGATATTGCCAGCATCCTGGCAGATAGGTTCAGTGCTAACTTTACCCCCCTCTCATCCACTAAAGCACCCATCTCTGTACTGGAAGAATGCAAAGTTCCTGTAATCATGGCTGCACAGGTAAAAAACACACTCTCCAAAGCCAAGAACACAGCATCCATGGGACCTGACAACATCCCAGGCTGTGTTCTACATGAACTACAGAATGAACTGGCACCCCACCTAAGTACCATGTTCAATCATAGCCTCACCTCAGGCTATATGCCCACTGAATGGTGCACAGCAATGGTTATCCCACTCCACAAAGGGGGAGCCACCACAGGCCCTGGAAACTACTGCCCCATTAGCTTGATGAGCCTGGTCTGCAAGGCTATGGAACATATCATCATAGAACTTATAAACAATGACATTGGTAATCTCCAAATTCTGGATCCCACCCAGTTCGGGTTTGTAAAAGGCAGATCATGTCTCCTAAACCTGATAGACTTCTTTGAAGCGGTCACCAAAGTTGTAGATGAGGGTAAGGTGGTTCACACAGCCTATCTAGATCTCACCAAGGCTTTCGACACCATCCCCAACTCTGAAATTATAGATAAACTCACTAAACTAGGTATAAATCCCTATGTCACAAGATGGGTTGCCAACTGGCTCACTGACAGAACCCACACTGTGAAAGTAGCAGACTCCAAATCCAACGTCAGACCAGTGACAAGTGGAGTACCACAGGGTTCAGTCCTGGGTCCTCTCCTGTTTGGTATCTACTTCTCTGAAGTACAAGCTAACACAGAAGGTCTTTAGCTAATGAAGGTTGCAGATGACTGCAAACTAGGAGCCATAATCAAAACTCCAAAAGATATGGACATCCTACAAAAGGGCCTCGCTGACACAGATGCCTGGTGTCAAAGCCATGGCTTCAAGCTCAATGCCAAAAAGTGCATTGTCATCCCTTTTGGTAAAAACTCTGTACCCATGAACTACCACATAGGCAGTAGTCTACGTAACACCGAAAGTGTGATAAGAGACCTTGGGACACAGGTGGACAGTAGTCTCTACTTTGATAATCACATCGCCACAGTAGTCAAGAAATCCTTCTACATGGCACACCTCATCACAAAAGGTTTCTCGTCCAGGAAAAAAAAGAGGTCATTGTTCCCCTCTACTCATCTCTCATTAGACCCATTATAGAGTACAATGCCCCTTTTGGTATGTACCTCACAAGACATCTACAACAACTGGAAAGGCCACAGAAATACCTCACAAAGAGGATTACTGGCTTCAAACAGATGCCCTACGAAGACCGTCTCAAAAAACTGCAGCTTTATTCCATCGCATATCACCTACTCAGAGGTGACCTCTGCCTAACATACAAAGCTATGTGAAACCCAGAGCTTTTGGACATGCTCCACTTAAAGAAATCCCAATCCCTGCGAGCTACATGCTCTAGGGACCTAAACCTTGTCACCACAATAAACAGAACATGCTGGAGGGATAGATTCCTGTCCCAGAGACTTCCCATACTCTGGAGCAAACTGCCTATCTATATCAAACAAAGCTCCTCATCAGCACTCTTCAAGAAAAATCTTGATGATTGGATGGGAGATAGGAAATTCACCCCGGGGATCACTTCTGTAGCTCTGCTCGACAGTGGCACAGGAAAATAATTTTCTTGGGTGGCAAAAGCCAGGGTACTTTTTGGCAAGGCTTATATAGGCCTAGGGCCAATAGCCTAGTACCTACATATGAACCTATGAACCTATGAACCTACCTTCAACAAGACAATCACGATGAAATGCTGAATTCTAGCATCATGCGACCTCCATGGCAGGCTTTCCCCTACTTGTTTTCCTAGATATTGTCCTGCTTGTTTCCTGAAGTGTTGAACTTTAAAATGGTTATGCATACATAGTAAATATTGTAAACAGAGTTGGTTTTACTGTTAACCCTATGTCTGCAATGTTTCTTTGTATATAATACATTGTAACACACAAAAGGATCTGTAGCAAACATATATTTGTTCCATGACCCTTTAAAAAGCATTGATTTTTGCATTTGTTCTTATGTATTTTATCCTTTGTGATTATTCATGTTGTTTGCTTTTGTTTCTGCACATCCAGGCCAAAACGAAAAAGGGGCTTCAGACCTGCCCACTTACCTGGTTAACAGATAATAAATAAATAATGTATTATTAATTTATATCACTCCAGAATAGGGCTTTTGTTTTTTAAAAAAGACTTACTCCAGTGTATTACACCAGAACTTACACTGAGAGCAGATCTTTTAGAATCCAGCCCCCTGTGTAAACCTGTTTATATTTACATCTTACACTGAAGTAAGTCACTTGCACCAAGAATAAGTCTTTCATAATCAGGACAGGTTTGCACCACAGTAAGTCACTTATACTGCGAGCAACTCTTTTGGAATCTGGCCCTAAGTGCTGCGGTAGCATTGTCGCCTCACAGTAAGATGCTGTCCGATTCGTTTCACAGCTAGAGCGTCTTCTGCGTGGAGACATGCATGAATGGGCGTACCTTCATTGAAGGTTGTGCATCAGGCCTGGCAAGCCGGTATGCAAAAATCAACTGCCAATCATTAGCGGACCGGAGTTCCGCTGTGGCGACCCCTAACCGGGAAAAGCCGAAAGACACAAACAATCCTCCAAAAAATAAATATTACCATTCTACTTTTTTCAGTACATTGCAGATGTATGCAAAACTCTTCCAAGAAGAGAATTCTTGATGCATGTCAACATTTTATCTTTTTTCATTATATTGAAAAATCTCAGCTGGCTTCATCATTTCAGATCTTACTGTAATGCTTTCAGAGGTATTGCATAACTAAACTTGAAAATACTTCTGAAGGTATGCATATGTGTATTATTAGATATCTTATTTATTTTGGTAGTTATTTATAAGGTGTTTAACATTTGATACTCTGTCAATTATATACAGCCGTGGGACTAACAGACAACCATGTCTAATGACATAATCTGGGTTGAACCAAGATGCAAGATGCCTTTTCTTCTAAATTTGTATCTATACCCAGTCAATGAATTATAAAGAGATAATACTACAGTAACAATGTACCTTGAAAAATCAAATCTTTTACTAAGCATTATTGGCTACAGTTTGGATCTGCTGGCATTATCAAAAGTAGAAGCCCATCCACAAGCAACATAAATAATGTCTGTTTCCTAATCCTTGTTTACCTCTCCATGATATGATATAATAACATGCATGCATCCACTGTTTACCTATTAACTATATAAGCAAACTGAGCTAAGTATAGATGAACCTTTTCAATTTGATCCTTCAGGTGTTGTAACAAAATGAAAGAAAATTTTTAATGAATTATCTCCAAATGTAATTTGCCTCTACATACTTCACTTTTAATAGCCTTTTTTTAAATTGAGTAGAACTAATATCACACCAGGCGATGAATAAATGAAAAACTTCTTATCTGCACACCACAAAAACTGAATTGTTACTAACTCAGCACATGCCTTAAAATAATATATATATATATATATATATATATATATATATATATATATATATATTGTTAGTGAACCTGCCGTTTTCTGCTTTACCTTGTTTACATTTTGTAATGTAATTCTAATTATGTCACAAACTGGACACAAGTCACCTTCTTTAATCCAAGTGTGTAAACTATATGGATAAAAAACTTTGTTTGAAAGAACTCTTTTGATAAGTTCCCCTCTATATAACAATCTCTTACCCATGTTCTTCTTAGACATTTCTCAATTTCTTCTTAGAATAGTTTATTGTTTTTCACATTGATAGCATTTAATAACTGTTTTTTATTTATTTCAGTATCTTGGGTGCCTTGTATTTGCATAATTTTCTTGATAGCTTTTTTAAGCCTCTGTTCTGTGCTCATTCTATATTTCATGTTATATTCTAAATCTTCATTGTCAAACAGCATCAAACTTTTACTGATGTAATTGACATTTTCTACTAAATAAAAATATATTTAATTTGAATTTGCTGATACAACTTCTTGATGACTTTTGAAGCTCCATTAATTAACTTATAAGAAAGAATATTCCTTGACCTCCCATGTAATTATTGATCTAAATCCACAATGTTTGGCTTTTTGATTTTTAACATGAACTGTACCTTCATTTTAGCATACAACTTATTATGGGTTCCATTTTATATTGATGACAGGTGACATGTGGACACTATGTGTCCTTACATCAATTTTCATTGAACATGATTTTCTCATGTTTTAAACACTGCACAATGTTTTACTATTGAATCACCCCAAAGTGCAACCTTGGCAAGTTTTCTCATCACAGTTCAAAATGATCAGATGATTTCTTGTGATGAACCGTAACAGGTATACACTTTACCTGTTTACCTTCTTATTCATGGAGAATATTTTCTTTAACTTAACTTTAGTTTCCAAAATCTTTTGCAATTTGTAAATGCAGTAAATGTCTCATTAAAGTCCCCACGTATCATAATACTGAATTAACATTGTTGACTTATAAAAAGTTTTTTCAACTCATTCCAAAACTTTTTTTTTAGTTTTCTATGTCCTCTTTTGCTGATGGATTTAGATATTTATTATTATAACTAACTACATTTTCAGGGAAAAAAAATTTTTTTTTCAACAACAACATGCCATTTGTACATTTTGTTAATTGCAGCTGTAACCAACAACTAACCTTCATTAGGGTTATCAGCCCATTCTTCTTTATTCAAAACTTTTTATTTTTTGGTAATTCTTCAGAACTTATTATTCTTCCCAGCTGGTCCTGAACACTTCCATAATTATATACTTAGGAACTTTCCTTCTTTCCTCAGGTAAGTTTCTTAAATGTTAGGAATATCAAATTCTTGAAGACTATTCCATACATCACTGTTTCCATTTTATCTAACCATATTTGACAACAGGACTTTCAATCCAATCTTGATTATTATTACTAATTCTCTTCCTCACATCCAGTCACAAATAATCATTTACAGGAGAAGGGGGTTCCTTCATCCATCCATATCAGTAGATCTTCATAGTATTACCTGCTTTCTTTAGATAATTGCTCAACTCTCTTGAGCACCACAGATAGAATGATGTTGCTTATTTTGCTGTTTTAACCCATTTGATATATTTCATTTCTATTTATCTATCAAGGACATCACCTGCATTTTCAAGTTTTTGTAACATCCAAAGAGACTTATTCTTAATGGAGAAATATTAAACAATGTCAGTACATTTATGCCTTCATTTCCATCTATCCTTATTTCTCCACTGACCATCTTTGATCCAAATTTATTGTCATGACTATCATTTATTTTCTACCATATACCTTAGATATGTCTCCATGTTTAACTATGGTTTGGGGAATATTTTTTAAATGAAAGTTACTGTATATCTATTATGCTGTTGCCTCCAGATATTTCTTTGGGCCTTTCATATCCAAGCTTGCTACAATGTTTCCCAAACCTAAGCTGATCAAATTATCAAGTAATCTGACCTGTGTGTTCCATATATAGAGTATTCCAGCTCTGTATCATATTGAATGATTCTGCCTTCAAATAATTATCATGTTTTGCCCTTAATTTTATTTATACTGCTCTATCTTTGCTTTCTTCTTATCTCTTAGAGGCAAAGATGTAAACTTGGCAGAACATGAAACTTGGTGGTAATAACTGATTCCTCAGAAAGAATCTTCCAGTTGTTTCTTCATTTGCTTGATATTGATTTAGTTACAGTGATTTTGCATTTTCTTTCATGATTTCTACTTTATTCATTTTTTTTATTTTGTAACAAAATGTGTTATTGATATTTCTCATTCCCATTGCCCCTTGTTTCCTTGTTTATCTTCTTCCAGTCATATTTATATTGACTCTATCATATTTCCTTCTTTTGATGGATTTTTTCTCCATATATATATATATATATATATATATATATATATATATATATATATATATATCTTTGTTTTCTATATCATAACCTTTTAGTGACATTTTAATTTTTTCTGTTGGTTTCACTTTCTTTTTCCCTTTCTCCCTTTTGTTGCTTTTGTTTTATCTTCTCATCTTTGTTAATACAATGCATGCCATGTACCACTTCCTTTCCTTTCTCTTCCTCAACCACTTTGTGATTTTTCTTCAAAGTATTGTCTGCCATACTATGTTTAACATCCTTAAATGACTTTAGTTCCTTCAATTTATGAAGTTTTTACCTATTCCTATAATACCATGTCTCATTTCATTTTATTTATTTATTTATTTAAGTTTGATGACCGGGGAAGTCCACTGGGCCAAGAAGAGCCCATTTTCAGTGGAGGCCTGGGGAGAAAAGCTCCACAATAATTGCAAGTTACATTTCACATGTTACTAAAGGACATAGTTCCTACAGCTAATTAAACATTTACAGATAAGCTCCATGATATTTGCAATTGGCTTGTCACAATGTTACAAAAATGAGAAGACATAATTCAATACAGAAATTTCAACATTTTCATAAAGTGAATATTTTTGTTATAAACTCAATTGTAGGTTTAACATTTCAAAATATATAGCTACTAGCCATTAGTAGGTTAGGAAATATTATGCATGGAGAGGGTAATAGTATAATTGAGACTGGAGAGTATAGTACAATAGATATTAGATATAAAATTAGTTTTTGGTAGGGGAGGGATTGCTTTGGGTGGGATGAAGTAATACTAGAGGTAGTTGGATGAGTCAGTGCAAGGTGGAATGGGGGGGGTTAAGTTGAAGCATGGCAAGGGCATTCCCATTTGGAAGAAAGATGAGAGTAGCTGAGATTTGAAATTTGTATGGTTAGGTGGGTTGCGTAGGTGTGTGGGGAGAGAGTTCCACTGTTTAGCTAAGGAGTGGGACAGCAGTAGATGGCAGGAGGTTGTGCAGGCTTGTGGAACTGAAGGATATTTTGGTTTTTGGATCTGAGTGAGCGGTTGGGAATTTAAGGTTTTAAGGAAGTAGAGAGAGCTGGGCAGTTGACAGGTTTAAAGATGAGATTGTGGGCAATGGTGAGTTGTAGGTAACTGAGATAGTTGGGTAGTTCAAGCCAGTTGAGAGTGAGGAGGGAGTGGTAGTGGTGGGATGAGTTTTTTGAATTGGTTGCAAATTTGGAGATCTTGTGGTAGCAGGATTCAAATTTGGACCGAAGGCCAAGATGGAGATTGATGAAAAGAGGGGCACCATACATAAGGGAGGGGAGTAGAAAGGTGGATGCAATAGTTTGATGGATAGAGGGGCTTAGGAAGCGGTTGTGCCTGTAGAGGAGACCTAATTTTTGGTGGCTTTTCTTGATTGTAGAGAGAATGTGGGTGTAAAATTTTAGTTCTTCATCAATAATGATGCCAAGAAGCTTGGTGTTGGCAATGATTTCAATGAGGATGTTGTTTTGGCTCTTATGGTGAATGTGGATTTGTCAGTGGAGTTTTCGGTAGGGGAAAAAACATTAGTTTGGTTTTATTTGCATTTAGTGCCAGATGGTTAGACTGCATCCAGGTTTCTGTTTTGGAGAAGGCTAGTTGGGTTTTTGTTAGGAGCTCAGAGGGGGAGAAGGCTGAGCAGATGATTGTTGAGTGATCTGCATATTGAAAATAGATGAGTCTGGGATGGATTGGTGAAAGTTGTTAATGAATGGATTGAAGAGAAGAGGGCCAATAACAGAACCTTGTGGGACACCTGTGGGTGTGGGAAGGAAGGGGTGGTTGAAGTTTTCTATTGGACAGCTTGTTGGCAGTTGGACAAGTAGCTGGAAAATGAGGCAATGGTGGTGGAAGAGGGGTGTAGGGTGGAGAGTTGGGATATAAGTAGGGTGTGTGAGATAGTGTCAAAGCCTTTGACAGATCTAGCAATAGTGTGGATACAAACTTGCCTGAGTTGTGTTTGAGGTTTATGGTTTCAAGAAAGGAAAAAAGGGCAGTCATGGTGCTGTGGCCAGGGTGGAAGCCGTGTTGGGTAGGGGAGAGGAGATTGTTTAGTGTTAGGTGTGCCATGAGTTGTGCTTGTATTGTTTTCTCTAGTATTTTAGAAAGAGGGGAAAGGATGGTAATAGGCCTGAAGTTGCTGGTATCAGTATTTTTGCCACCTTTGTGGAGGGGGATGATGTAAGCATGGTGTCAGATAGAAGGGATGTATGATTCTTGTATGGATCAATTTATAAGAATAGAGATGGGATAGGCAATACTGTCTGCAGATTGTTTGAGGAAGGTGGGTGGAAGGTTGTCGGGTGCATTGCGACAGGGTTTGAGTTTGAGGAGAAGTCTTTCTATAGTGCTTGTGGGGATGGGCTTGAAGCAGAAGGATGTGGAGGAAGATTGATGATTGGGGCTTTGGTTGGGGCAGGAGGGCATGGTGGTGGAGGAGGGGGTGGAAAGGAGGCTGATAGTTTAGCTATGCAGTCTATGAAGAATGAGTTGAACTGGCTGGCTGTTTCAAGGTTGGAGAGGCTGGGGTCTGGGCAAAGGTTTTCTTTGTTGCCAGGATGCAGCATGGATGAGATGGAGTCCCAGAATTTTTTGGGATTTGTTGACTGCAAGAACTGGAGTTTGGAGTAGTGGGCTTTGCTGTCTTTAATTATTATTTTTGTGGAGCTTCATAGTTGCTTATACTCTAGGAAAGTGTTAGGGTTTTTATGTTTTTGATATTGTTTCCAGAGTGTAGTCAGGCAGAGGTTTTTAGTATTTAAACCTTCCGGGAGGAGCAACAGTCGCTAAACAGAAAAAAATCAGTGAAAAGGCTAGCAACTACAGAAATAGGGCAGCTTATTGTTTTGGTTTGAATGTTACCTTTCTGTTTGTTTTTATTATTTATGCACCAATGGGGAGCTGCAGTTCACTGAGAACTAGGACAATAATGTAGTTATGCCAGGGTTTTTAGAAAGGGACATGCAGAAATTATGACTCAGTAGAGAACTACCCACCATTATACCTATCTACTCACTGTCTCTTTGTATTCACCTTCACTCACTATGTATAACCCACACATTTCTAAAAATAACATCGTACTCTCCTCCTTCCTACTCCTAAACACTCTTCTCATTGCTTACTCCCTTACCGTCTATGAAAACACAAACTTATCCGAATCTCAACTAGCACTAAAACAAACTACTTTACACTCTCACTACATCTCACAACCACACATCAATATAACTTCATCATCTTCCTACCTCATGCCTCATTACCATAGATCAACTCATATAAAATTTTTTCTTAACAAGAAACCTTTTTCAATTTCTTCCAAATTTTCAAAATACCTACATAGTCACCAGCAGCTATTATTCCTATATGGCGACATTCATCCCAATCCAGGCCCAAATAATCACCACCCTACCATCCCCATAGTAAACCAAGCTAATTCTATAATTCCTACCCCCAATCAGAACTCTCTCCATATAGCCCACCTAAATATTTGCAGCCTAAACAATAAAACAACACAAATGCATGCCCTTCTTGACCTATATTCCTTCGATATCCTTTGTCTAACTGAAACCTGGCTAAAAGCAGATACCAAGGATAATGACATACTACCTCCAGGATATAACATCATTAGCCTTGACCGACACACCAAAAAGGGCGGAGGTGTAGCTATACTTTACAAAACTGAATTAGTGGTTACCTTACTAGATACAAAACCACCCTTACAAAACAATAGTGAAATCTTAATCACCAAACTACAAATTAATACTTATAAATCCATTTATATCATTTGCTGTTATATACCCCCAGGTAACAATATTAATACCCTTGAAAACTTACTGTACTGGCTCTCAAACTCCTTCCCTCAGGAAACTATACTTCTAGGTGACTTTAATATCGATTGGAATTCTTGCATCTCCCAAAAACCCACCTCTCACATAAACCTCTATGGCTTTATCCAAACCATTACTGTCCCCACTCGAATAAACAAAACCAGCTCCAAACAAAGTACCCTAGACTGGATTTTAATTAATAGCAACCCTATGATTTATACTACAGGCACACTACCTGATAATATCAGTGACCATTTAACCACTTTTATCACCAGACAAAACAGCCCTATCTCCAATAATACTCAAGTTAGAACTACCAGGAACAAAAGCAATTTCAACCAAACTAACTTCCAATTAGAACTCAAAGCTTGTAATTGGTCTCCCCTAAAATACTTACCTCTCGATGAAGCAGTCTCATACTTTAACAACAAATTCCTTCAAATCCTCAACCTCCATGCCCCTACTAGATTAATTAAAACCAAAGCAAAGCCTGCTCCTTGGCTAACAAGAGGAACCAAACAAAAAAATGTTACATAGAAATAGAACCTGGGCCAAATGGCGTAGTATTAAAAACCCATCAGACCACCAAACCTTTAAACAACTGAGGAATGCAACAAAGAAACTTCTATTCCTGGATAAAAAAAATTATTATTGGAATTTCCAACATACCCAACACCAAAACCCCCAGATATTCTGGTCAAGTATCAATAAACTACTACATCCAGGTAACTCTAAAACACCCACTCCTTCTAACCTCACTCAGAACACGCCTAACCAAATTGCTGATACTTTCAACAAATTTTTCTCAGACACTGTCACCTCTCTTGCTTCAACTTTATCTCCACAGTCCACGCAAGCACCTTATTCTCTCAACAAAAATCCCCCCTCTTTTAAACTGCAACCAGTTTCAACAGATCTTATCTTTACTCTTCTTACAAAACTCAAACCATGTACCCCCTCAGCTGACCTTCTCCCAGCTGAATACCTACAAATTGCAGCCAAAGTAATTGCCCTTCCTGTCTCCATATTAATTAATCGAACCATAACTCAAGGCTTTATTCCAACCCTCTGGAAAGTTTCTCATATCATTCCTCTACATAAGGGCGGTAACTCTTTCGAGCTCTCCAACTTCCGTCCCATAGCCTTACTTTCTCCATTAGCTAAAATCTTGGAAAGATGTATACATCGTCAACTACTTGACCATCTTCTCCAAAACAGTCTTCTAGCAGACTGCCAACACGGTTTCAGACCCTATCACAGCACTACTACAGCACTCTTGTCATTCACAGACCATATTAATAAAAATCGGAACAACAACCTGCTGTCCTCAGCGCTATTCTTAGACCTCTCTAAGGCCTTTGATATGGTCAACTATTCCCTCTTACTAAACATCCTCAAATCATTTGCCTTGGACACTCAAGCTATCCAGTAGTTTAATTCCTACTTAGAAAATAGACAACAAGCAGTTCTTTGGGATAATTACATTTCATCTCTTCTTCCCATCACAATAGGAGTGCCACAAGGCTCAATACTAGGACCTCTCCTCTTTTCTATTTTTATTAACAATCTAAATATGTCCCTTCCTCAATCCATATGTATACAATATGCCAATGACTCAACACTGATATGTTCAGCATCCTCCCCAATTAAGCTTCAGACCACTACACAACAAGTCTTCACAGCAGCGGAAAACTGGTTCTTTCAGCATTGCCTCTTACTGAATCCCAAAAAGACTAAATTATTACTTTTTACACCATCACAGAAATCTTCGACCTTTACCTTCGATATAATTTCTAACAATGGCACAATAATATCCCCTGACTCTACTATCAAACTTTTAGGTGTCACAATAGGCCATAATCTCAACTTCGATGCCCATATTAACTTAACCATCAAGTCAGTCAATAGAAAACTTGGATCTCTCTACAAACTCAAACCCTTCCTTACTACCTCAGCCAGAAGGACTATAGCACAAACGCACCAACTCTCTACCCTTCTTTATGCCTCACCTATTTTTACAAACTTATCAAAATCTAATTTCAATAAACTAGCAATATCGTATAATAATATTCCAAGATTTGCCACAGGAGCCTCTTTTCGAACCCATCATTGCTCAAATCTTAAACAACTAGGCTGGCTAGAATTACAAAATCAAATACGACTACAGCAACTTACCATCACCCACAAAATCTTCTATCAACCTTCTAATACCACAATACTTAGTACCCTTATTTCTCCTTATAAAAATCTATCTTCCTTGCGCTCTGCCACAAAGCTACTAGCGGCACCCTATAAATCCAACAACAAAGCTGGGGACTGTTTGTTCGCCAGCTGTATTGGACCTATCTGGAACAAGCTTCCAAGTGAACTCACTGCTATTACTTCTCTACCCACTTTCAAGAAGCACCTAAAAACGTTGCTTAACTCTCAATGGCGCTGTCCTTGTACAAACCCTGACTAAACTTTTATTCCCTCTACCTTTTTTTCACCCCTCAAACCTTTTCTAGGTTATTTCAGTATTTTTGTTTGTACCTTCAAGAGGCAGATAAAACTGTGCTTAATCCCCAACATCTCTGTCCTGTACAAACCCTGACTAAACTTTATATTCCCTCAACCTCTTTTCACCCTTAAAAAAAAAAAAATAAAAAAAAAAATGTTCTTGGATTTTTATTTCAAGTATTGCAAAGTATTTTTCTTGGTAATGCTTATGAACCAGTTTTTTTTTTTTTTTTGTAACACCTTCCTTTTGTATAATATTTCTGATTTGAATGTATAACAACTCTTGATTATATAAACCCATCTTTTTGTGGAGCTTTTCTCCCCGGGCCTCTACTGAAAATGGACATATATCCAGCTAGACTAGCCCGGTCAACAAATGTAAAATAAAATAAAATAAATACTAATTTAAAAAGAATGGAATTTGTTATAGTCAAGTACACTACTGGGGATTTGTATAAAGCAAGGGCAGGAAAGCTAAGTTAAAAGATGGTGCCTTTCTACATCACATTTTTTGATTCAATATGCAAGTACAATCATAAGTACAAATGGTACTTACAGTTGTGCACACTACTGATGGATGACTGTGGGACAGACAGAAACAGAGTGTAGTCAGGGAGAGGTTTTTAGTATTTAAAGATGGCGCCGCAGCTCAGGGGAGGAAAAAGTAAACTCTCAAGAGGAAGAGGGAGGGAATAGACAGGCTTGACAGGGCAGGAAGCTTACAATAAGATTATGTTAGGAGACCGGGAGAAGGAGGGATGGCTAAGAGCCAGGGCTTGGAGAAAGCTGTGAGAAAACAGGTTTGACAGGGCTAGGAAACTTACACTAGAATTATGTTAGGAGAAGAAAAGGGGGGGGTGGCTATGAACCAGGACTTGGAGAAAGCTGTGAGAAGAGAAAAACAATCAAGCAGCTAGCCCAGATCAGTACCTAAAGGTATCTGTTTATCTGTGTGAATTCAAAGCAGATTTAGTAGAACATCAGGCAGTAGAATATAAAGTAAAGGTAAAGCTTTGGGAAACTGTATACATTTTTTACAATAAATGGGAGAATAAAATATAAGAATATAAAAGAAATGTGATATACAAGATAAATAAAATATAAGAATATAAAATAAATGCAAAGCTTTTGAAAAATGTATATATTTGTTACAGTAAATGGGAGGAAAAAGGGGGTGGGGTCCAGTAGTGTGCACAGCAGAAGAATCAGTAGGAGTATCACAGAGAGAAGATTATAATAGACCTACACTGCTCACAGTCTGTTGATAAAAGTAGAACTTGCAGTGGCTTTTACTGGTTGGTACGGGGTTCTGCTCTCCATGTTCTTGTATGCAGGCAGTTGCTTCATGTTTTTCTTTTTGTTGCTGTTGTTGGACCTTTGAATGTGTTTAAGGGAACTGCTCACAGTCTGTTTATAGTCTGTCCTGTAATAATCGGTTTTAAAACTATTACATTTGTTTCCTGTTGTATTTATGTGATTGTTAACCAAATCCTCTGAAAGAATTCCTTGTGGTATATTCTTCCCTTGGTCTCTTTTACATCACCCCTTCCTTCCGCAGGATCAGTCATTAGGTACAAGAAATCTAACTTATCTTCAGGTAAATGTATGAGCTGAGTTTATGATGGATAACTTTCTCTGTTTCCACACAAATACCTAATTTAATATCCTTTGCCTACTTCTCCCCATGTAATTGTCTCAGCAGAGGTACCACCTCCTGAATAACAACAGTTCTTTGCTCCTCTAATTTGTCTTGCTGGTCCCTGTTTCCCATAGTCTCCTTAAAGTCTTTTGGTAACCCTTTTAACATTTTATTTTCATGTTCAAGACCAGAATGTTCAGTTATATTCTTATCCCTTGCACTTGTTTGTCTCTCATCCCCTTTAGAATTTTCTACATTCTCTTACACATTCTTCTGTCATCTTGTTATCATTATTACTATATCCAATTTAGCAAAATTATTAATAGTACACTTCTTGTAAACTCATTACAACGACTCAAGCACAATGCATAATTGCAGAAACTAATTCCTGCAGATAACTAAAACATGCACGTTATGCAACATATGGTAACATTTTAAAGTCCAAATAAGAGTCTACAAACAGACAGCTGCTGTGATATTAAACTTGTTATGCATCTGTTGCAGTATAATGGTTTTCTATATTTCTAGTGAAGTTATATTCACCGACTTTTAATAAAAAGTTCTTCTTTAATGGGTTCAAACACTCTGTGCACAGGTATAAACTGTAAACAGCTCTGGTTATGGTAAAGACATAATAATTATAGAATGTCTGTATACCTGCAATTTAATTTGTAGATCAAAGAAAATTGATTAATTCAATTATGTTATAAAATATTTTGGCTGCACTCAGGAAAGGATATGGTTAAAACTGTCTCTACACCAAAATCAGCATATAGAGCAAACAGCAAGCACTGGCTAATTAATTATTCTCACAATATTGTATCTATAACCCAAATGATTGGATGATATGGCTAACTAACCCAGTCCTGCTCACAACCAAATTATTCTATGTGGTAAATCAATTAGTCAGACTAACAGCTCTGTGCAAACAATTTCCACCATGTCAGGAAAAAAGTCAGTTTCAGTTTATTTTACTAACTTGATCAGGATCTTTTACCAGTGATAATAGGATGTCTGTAATTGCTTGTTGTGGCTGATTTCAGCCCAGAAACACACAGTCAGCATTTCCAAATGATTTATTATTCACTTATCCTTTGTTGACTGGGTTAGTCCAACTAGGCTAGTAGCCTCTTTTCAGCGGATACCCAATGTGGTATGTGTACTACTAGTGGAAATTTGGCCAGGATATCAGGGACTTTCCCTACACTTTTGATAGGTGCTGTGGGATCTTTTATATCCACCTTAGCTACCACCAACACAGATGGGGCCTTATTTTAACATCCCATCTGAAGGATGGTACACTCAGCAGTGCAGCACCCTTCTTGTTCTGATCTACCTCGTGTGGGAATAGAACCCACAACCTTTTGCACCAAAGGTAAGTGTGAGTATGCTACCTGTTGTACCACTGACATTGGTAGCTAACAGTAGCTGTCATTGATTACATCTACAAGTGGCAATATAGTTATCAATACCTCATTTTACGCCATCCTTCAGTTGGTTAGTGACTGCTGACCGACTTCTGAAAGGGTCAAGACCTTTTAGCTTCCACATTGATGATTAACTTTCTAAATTTAGGTATTAATCTAGCCTCAAAATAAAAGACAACATTATACTTTTTTCATTTTATTTCTTTGAAGAAGTCTAAAAATTGATAACACCTTTCAGCAATGTGTATGCTAAAAACAAAACACTGCACCCTCGTAGGATGGTAACATTTGCAGTTTTGGCAGTTCATGCAGTCATCTAAAGCAACGGCCTGATCAATATCATCTACTGTTAATTATTTGCAGAACATTAACGCTTAAAAAAATAGATTTAAAACTGTTAACTTCTGTAAAGGCTTCTGCTTACTTCCAGCACTGCTACAGCAAATCCTGACATCATTCTATCACTAGACTGAATTTCACTCCTTTTAGAGAAAAAAGCAAAGATAATCAAAGAAGTAGGGCCATTATACAATGTTTTCCATATATATATATATATATATGTATATATATATATATATATATATATATATATATATATATATATATATATATACTAGAATAATTTGCATACCTTCTCAGCTTTTTAAGAAACTTTCTCCAACAATCTACTAAAAGAAATTGACTTATAATATCTTATCTTTCCTGACATCTTTGTTTTTCTGTTTTATTTTGTGATGAATATATCACACAAGGAATTACTTATAATTAAATCTCCTCTTGACTATCTCACCAACTATTTTTATTAAACAAGTTACATTTTTTTCTAGATGAAAAAGAAGTCTACATTCTGTGGAAGCATATTAACCAGGTTATAGTTTTCCCATTGTTCTGTAAAACATACAGAGGTCTCCTTGTGGTTACATTTTGTTCACTAAAGTCCACAACCTGCAGTCAGTTCTTAATCAGTGTTATCACAGCTCCTCCAAACAAAACTTGCCAGTATGTAGCTCAAGTACCATCCATCTCTCATTCACTGAGAAATAATTTTTTCTTGCATTAAACATATATCCCTTTCAGCTTATTTAAATATGAGTATTTTTAACAGGTGATCTTTACACATCTGTGTTACTACTCCAAAATCCATCATTTTTGATTATATGTTTTCCATTCTATGTATACTTTTAGTTACTCTTCAAGTCCCACTACGGCACACAAAAGATTTGCTGATATTACAATTTTTGAAGTCCCTTTAGTTTTCACTTTTGTAGGCAGATACCAATGTACAGTGCCAGTAAGCATATGCACATATGTTTACAGCAAATTAAATATAATCAAATATGTTATTATTGTTCTGTGACTCCTTCTGTTGTAGCAGTATGATCTGTGGTTTGAGTTAGCTCAATATAACTCTTATTCCAGATCCTTCTGATTTCTTCATTATGTAAAGTAATTCATACCCTTACAGTTTTTAGTTAGGCAGACAAACTATGTACGTGATGCAGACATTAAATAGAGTAAGATAAATGTCCATCAAAGCAGTCTTCATTTTAATATCCATTTTTTTAATATCTGGACTTTTTATGTTTATTCCCAATATCCTAAAAACACAAAAAGCTTACAAGTTCAAATAAAATAATGTGTCAAAGTTAAAAATAATGTGATCATCTTTTACATTTTATAAACAAACATACTCTTTGCTAGAAAAATAATACCATATCTATTACTCTGTCTGATACTGACAAACACCATAAATCAACTTGTGCTCTAAAAATGTTTCCACTATGTTGACTAAGAATATATCTCCCCATACTTCAAATGTACAGCAACATCTCCTCAAAAAAGCTGACTGTGCTACAACCAATTGAAATGAAATCCATGCTTAATGCTAAAAGAAAGCAAACGTCTAATAATACACCATGCAACAAAAACAGAACAAATAAAAGTCAAACTACAATACAAAATGCAAATCCTCCAATAACAGTTTGGCATCAATAAGCCACCATAACAGTTTGGCATTAATAAGCTACCATACCTGCCCATGTGAGGAACTTTACCTTCGCCCCTTATGTATACTAACTCTGAGAACAGACAATTTCATCAAAAGAGAAACATGCACTTTAAAATACCTATTTTATTTCTACTTTTTCTCTGATTAATAGTGATTGTAGAGGCAGCGTAGACTATACAGGTGGTATAGCTTAAAGAATAAGCTGAAGACAGTGTGTGTGTGTGTGTGTGTGTGTGTGTGTGTGTGTGTGTGTGTGTGTGTGTGTGTGTGTGTGTGTGTATATATATATATATATATATATATATATATATATATATATATATATGTGTGTGAGTGTGTGTGTGTGTGTGTGTGTGTGTGTGTGTGTGTGTGTGTATATGGTTTACCTCCATAATGTCGACAGCCACAATGGCAAACCCACTTCCATGAACTCCAAACTGCACCGTCACAAAACCTTAAACGCCGATATTCTGAACTGCAAAATCTCGCCTCCTTTTTGACCCATGTTAGCACTTGTTTGCAGATGTGATGAGGTCAGAAATTTCGACTTTTGATGTTTTGTCGGCTTTCTGAGGTTTCAGCAGTACGGGTTTTGCGGAAATGGTTCGTTGTTCTGCACGTTCGCTCTTGTGGCCATTGAGATATATATATATATATATATATATATATATATATATATATATATATATATATATATATATATACACACACACACACACACACACACTTATGTATATATATATATATATATATATATATATATATATATATATATATATATAAACACACACACATATATATATATATATATATATATATATATATATATAGATATAGATATAGATAGATAGATATAGCTAGATATAATATAACAATGGATGTAAGTTTAAGACGACTTGCCTCCACCTTATTCTAGATTAAGTAATGTTTGCATTTCATGGGGAAAAGTCCTATTTTCACTAGTAAACATCATATGTTTATATTTCACTGTTAAGCTCCTTTTCCACCAATCTATTTAAAATAATTTATGAATCCACTGTAACCACCAATATCTCTCATTTTTCAAAGTACTTTGTAAAACAAATGCAAGTTATGGATCCAAAAGTTCAAATTGTATCTCTCTGTGGGTGGAATTGCACATTGGTCAGAGGATGTTCACTGTAAACTATTTCAACATGTTGCAGCACCTCAAGGAAGAAGAAGAAAAGGACAAATTAAGTGTTATCAGAGAGAGATTTAAGGAAATATGGTTAACTGAAGAAAAACTTGACATTTTTTTTAGACATTTTAACTTCCCAGGGAATTAAGGCTGACGCCATGTGCAAAAATGAGAAAAAGGGGTCGAGGATGGATGGAGGGCTGACTTGTGAGTGAACTGAAATAAAAAAACACAATTTGTTGAGCTGTATGATTAATTATTATGAGACCAAATAGCCTATAGTATACAAAACATATTGTTGACAGAATCAGAGATAACTTTTTTAAAGCACCGGATGTGTACAGAGTGAGTTAAATCTGTAGTATGCAATTAAGTGATGGAATCTATGAAAATTTAAAACATTGGCCAAAAACGTGAGAGTGAAACAAAAAGTCAAAGAGCACAATAATAATAAGAATGATATATAGACCATGGTATGGTCAATATATTGATCAAAAAATGCTGTGCAGTTGAAAAATGGTTCACTATGGTTTTAGCAACCTTAACAATGTTGAATCGCTAAATCATGTGAACACAAGGTCACAAGGTGAGAATGCTGACTCCCACTTGTTCCAACAATGTCAAGCATTGAATCTTCTGACCTGTGCGGACACAGGAACAAGTGCTAACATGGGTCCAGAAAGTGAGGGTGCAAGACTGGGTATTTGAACAAATGGGCATTGGCATTCTCATCTTCCAACCTTCTGCTGGTGTGGCTTAGTGATTTGACATTGCTATGATTGCTAAAACCATAGTAAACTTGAAAAATAAAGCTAGATTATCCAGGCACAGCTATAAGCATGAAAGGATGAAATATGTTGTATTTCATTTGATTTTTAGACATGGTGAAAGTAGAAATCATGTTATAAGAATGTGCAAAAGACAAACTAAGGGTGTTTCACAAAATCTTATTCTGCAAACAAAAAAAATATGAGAACAAAGTTGAAATATTCGTGGGAACTGTGGAAATGCAAGGACAGACAGCAGTACAAACTGATAAAAACAATGTTCTGCTGAAGGCAGGTTTTGGATTGAAACATTTTTCATTAATGGCAAAAACACAATTTAAACTATATACCTGTGTTGAGGGTCATATTTTGAAAGATACTACTATTAATTATTTGAGGTTTCAAGACAAAGTGGGTAATCAATCATCATAGAGGTTTAGGCCTAATTTTGTGGGTTTGTTCTCAATGCCCAAGTGGGGAATTGTATCAAATGCCTTAGCCAGATCTAGAGATTAGACCCTGGTTCACTTATAAAGCATCCAGAGAAAGATCTTATGTCTTAATAATGAAAAAAAAATACAAAAGAACTTTAAAAAATGGAGTGCAGTATATATGGACTTGGAATAAAGAGTGCAGGTATTACTTTGGCATGTAATCGCCTGCATGTTATACCTGGAACAGGCATTCTGGAATATACTGGAAAGGAAAGATCCAAATAATTTAAGGAACTGGATGCAGGTGTTTCCATGAGGAGGATAAAAAGCAGAGTAAATTGGGATAGAGTGACACGGGTCTATATTACTTTGTCAAAAGGGCAATTCATCAAACGCCATTTCATAGACATGTAAACACCGAACTACCAAAACTTCGAACAGCCACATAAGCAAATTTTTTCCCAGGGGAAAAAAATCACTTGGCCAACAACAAAGAAAACAAACTGTCACATCCAGCACCCCACACCCCCCCTAACTAAATATACCAATTTTGAGATCACAGTACAGTGGAGGAAAGGGCAAATTCCCGACGATGGACAAGTGATTTTTTCCCCTGAGAAAAATTTGCTTATGTGGCCATTCAAAGTTTTGGTAGTTTGGTGTTTACATGTCGATGAAAGGGCGTTCGATGAGCAGCCCTTTTGACAATGTAAATGAAATCCAAGTGACACTCCTGAAAGAGCAAGGAGGACTGGCTGTTCTGGACCCAAAAACATATCTGTAGGTTGTACATTTAACCCTTTTGTTTTGGCACAGCACAACCAGGGAAGTGGGCTAAAATGTTACAGGAAAAGCACCAATAGATAGGTCAGATTGATATTTGGGAAGTAACGTGGGCTAGACACATGAAAACTTTAGACACTCCAATAATGGATCAGTTAGGGCAGTTAATAAATAATATATTTAAAGGATATATTAAAATCATGGAGACATGATATATTGCTAATACAGGAAACAATGAAGAAAGGATTCAGCAGCAAGGAAATGGAGAAAGCAATAAACACTATTAAAACACTGGAGAGATATGTTTATACAGGACCATATTATGAAGTGGGAACAGCAGAAAGAAGCATTCTTTTTGCAGGACAGAACATGTTACCACCATTGAGCTCTCACAGAGGAAGGGAGAAGGATGTAATAGGCAAAAGTAAGTGAGGCACATAAAGCAAAGATAGTGGAGTGGACAGTGGAATTGAGGAAAGGGGTCTAGATTAATAAAGGTCTTATAGCACAGCTACATGAAGTAATAAGGGAGCTTAAGCAGAGAAAGGTGCAGGACCTTTTAGAGAGCTAAGGAAAGTTGTTAAACATAAGAACAGTGATGGTGCAATAGGTGGGAATGTTGAAAGCCTTATGGCAGACAAACTTAAAAAAATAGGATCAGATGTCTCAATTGTCCCAATTTTCAGGCCTGATTTAAGATGTCTGTATTTTTAGAGGCATGTCCCTATTTTCAGGTTCGATTTACCCCTTCACATAATTTTCTGAATCCCCCTCATCACGTGATTTTTGAAGGTGTCTAGTATACAGAAAACCACATTAACATAATCAACATACTAGTGGCAAAAATAATTTAAAGAAAGAGGGTGCACATCTTACAACTCCCTTTTTCCTGAAGCAAAAATGAACGACCTTGTGTGATAGAATTTTGTGATGCAGTTCATTAAATTCTACATATTCTACACTTTCTCTTTGATGATGTGCTTAACGTTTTCCATCATTTTATCACTCTCTATTTTTAAACACATGTTTCTGAATATTATCATACATTCCTACTGGAAGAGGGAGGTTATGTGCTAGCTGGTATTTGAATTTTATGATAATTAGATGCCCTGATTTTTAGCTGTATGTTCCTATTTGGCAAGGGCATTTGTTCTTATTTTTAATGCCTGTAGGTTGAGAGACATGTTTAGGATCTTCATGTGGAAGTGACTGCACAAGTATTTTTGTGTGTGGCAAACGACAAGGAAGAATATAATCAGACTTGAACTGATAGAAACGTTGGTAGAAGTAATACTGTTGTTAGGAAAGAAAATTATTACTAGACAATGAAAGAAGTAGAAGCACCCCCAAATGAAAGAGTTGGTAAAGTTAGATGAAAACTATAGAAACCAGGAAGAGCAGTTTCTACAAGGGAAAAGTAATACAAGAAATGAGAAATGGAAAATTTGGCAAGAATACAAAGGAGGGGTCTTTTAAAGCAGATTATTTGCATGTAAAAATTGGTTTGGCTTCTTAGAGGGCATGTATATAGAGTAAATGTTATTTTAACTGAAGCACAATTATAATAAGAATGAAGTAGGGTAGACAGCATGAGTTACTGACTTTGTTAAATGGTTTATATACACCAGTGATATATGTGTCAGTTCTTGGGCTGAACTATCATGTATAATTGGAAATTATTACACAGATAACTAAATAAATTATTGTAATTGTATAATAAAGGTTAATGTCAAGTTAAAAAAATATATATATATCACTATCCATTGCTTAACTTTAAAAGAATAGAGTCCAAAATGCCTGATACAAAACATTTTTCTGTGCTGGATGCTAACCAGGGTTTCTGTAAAATGGAAGATAGGTGATGGTCAAATAATAACCTTATAAAAGGCATTTCCAAGTTCATAAAGAATAGTACTTCATTTGCAGAAATATGATTTAACAGAACCACTGTATGCATTTGATAAGTAGATGTATATAGAAGTTATTTGAAGGAGATAATTAAATATTTGCTAAATGAAAATCTAAAGATATAAGTTATAACATGCCTACTTATATCAAAGGAAATAGTAAACAGATTTAAGAAGTTCATACGAGAGAGCTTAGAAATGCAGTTATTCAAATAATTACTACTGTGAGAACATGGATAGGTCACTTATCAGCTGTGCATAATAACATATAAGTGCACTATTTATAAGGGGATGAAACCAGTTGTATATAAGGAATAATGTTTCTGTCATAAAAGTTATTACCATATCAGATCTACAAAATAAGTGAATATCATCTGGGAATTGTGTAGTGTTGTGCATGGAAAGAATGTATGAAGTTATGTATTGGCCAGGAATGACAAAACAAGAGAGAAAGTAGAGGAGCTTAGTTGTGAAATGTGCAGTGTATATTATAATCAGACTACTCTGAAAAAATGATAAATTACAAGATACCTGTCTTGCTATGAAATAATGTTGGCACACACTTATTTCAATTAATAGAAAATTAGTAATTATGTGTATACTATTACTAACATATCTGGAAGAGGTTAAGTTGCAAATACCACAAATGTTTTGATGTTTTGAAAAGTACAATATATAGAATATCATGTACATTAACTTCTGACAATGGTCCATCATTTGTAAGTCAGGAATTTCAGAGATTAATGAAGCATGGGAATTCAGATACATTATTTTCAGTCCAGGATATTTATAAAGCAATGGCCAAGTGGAGAAAAGTATTCAGATCATGTAAAAGTATTAAGAAAAACAGCACACCTTGTAAGAAAGAAGACTGTTTATCTATACTAAAGTAGATTATTGCCCACACAGTTTTTATTGGTAAAAAGCTGAGTAGTAACCTTCCAACATTTACTGCTTTTTTATTACCAGAAATTCAAGACAATGTTTCTAAAATGTTGACATGAAGCCAGTCTATATAGAATAATTATTATGACAGGCACATAAAACAGTCATCTGCTTAGCAGAAGGGAGACAGAGCTTGAGCAGAGATTCCAAGAAATGTGCATGGTGATTACTTTGAAGCTGTTGCATTGGGAGACAAATACTCAAGGAGTAGGTGTTTAAGTTTTCAGAATAAATAGAAGACATCTGCCATTACAAAATGGAATCACACTCAGTGAAGTCAACATATGGACAACCTTCTCATGGATAATTCAGAATGCTACCAGTACAAGCAAAAGTTGTTCCTAGACATGCTGAAGCTCCCGTGCAAGTAAAGGTTGTTCCTAGACATGCTGAAGCTCCAGTACAAGGAAAGGTTGTTCCTAGATATGCTGAAGCTCCAGTACAAGTAAAGATTGTTCCTAGACATGCTGAAGCTCCAGTACAAGCAAAGGTTGTTCCTAGACATGCTGAAGCTCCCATGCAAGTAAAGGTTGTTCCTAGACATGCTGAAGTTCCAGTACAAGGAAAGGTTGTTCCTAGATATGCTGAAGCTCCAGTACAAGTAAAGATTGTTCCTAGACATGCTGAAGCTCCAGTACAAGCAAAGGTTGTTCCTAGACATGCTGAAGCTCCAGTACAAGGAAAAGGTTGTTCCTAGACATGCTGAAGCTCTAGTACAAGGAAAGCTTGTTCCTAGACATGCTGAAGCTGTGTTGTAAATTCCAGAAGCAGACAAAAAAGAGTCAACAGTAGCAATCAAAAGTGTCCAGGACTGAGAGAAATAAACAAGATAAATCAAAGAATTAACCAGATTGCTTACTTATGACTGAGACTGTTACATAGTTTATACCAGTATGTCCAGATACAATAGGCTAATAAGAAAATTTTTGAAATTTACTCACTGTGGTATCAGCTTTATAGAATGCAAGAAGATTCCAATGACTGAAGAGTGCTCAAAATGTTATTTTTTAAATGTTTTGATATCATTGTAAAATAGTGACATAGTAGTGCAGTATAAATTAATAAAATATTCTTGTGGAAGACTATAAATATATATGCTCTATTTCCTTGTATAAAACTTAATGCTAACCAAATTTCTGAAACATATTGCTACTCCATTCTCAAAATACTGTACTTTTGCCTTGTAAATATTCCTGTTGTATATGACTATTTCTCTTTTTTTTGTACTAAGTATGTTACAACTTGAATTGTTAGTTTCTTTTTCTTATTTTTACTAATTACTTTCCTGGAGCTTTTCTCCTTGGGTCTCCAATGAAAAAGGTCCCTCTGCACCCAATCAGACTAACCCAGTTAACAAATATAAAAATAAATAAAATAAATGAATAATGCCTACACAATAGTATGCTTTATATATATATATATATATATATATATATATATATATATATATATATATATATATATAAAGGGGAATAGTGCATATGTGTAATATAGCTTAAAGAATGGGCATAACCTTAAAAGGTATATATGTCATATGATCATGCCTCAATAATTATTTTGGAGTGTGCATTTCATCGTAGCACATGTCTTGTGTCTCAGCTCTTACTGAAGCATGTGCACTGAAGCAAGCATACATTAAATCAAGAAGAACAAATGAAGGGACATTAGACATGATATGCATTCAACAAGAGCATTTACTGACCTGCTTAGAGGGATAAGACATATGGCACACAGCCTCATCTGTATACCACTCCCATTTAACGAAACAGTTGCCATATCATTCTGTATATTGTATATGACTGTATATGCTACATCCTCCCATTAGAAAAGAAAGACACATTCAATATAAAGAAATATCTAGAGTTAATGGCAGTGATTGCAAATACTACATATTATGTGTGTCATGCGTTATATAGTAATATAATGTGAAACTTGAAGACATTCCAGAAACAAACATTGTTTTTGACATAGTCTAACTGCATCAGCCGAAGTCGATGTATCATAGTGCTTTCTTAATCAATTCCCTAAACCTTGGATATCTGTTTGTAAAAGGTTGATTTGTCATCATGACACAAAGTTAACAGGTGTTTGTAAATCCATATCAACACCAGTAACAAAAGCTTTAAGCACACTGTCTTTATTACTTTGTACTTTGCAATGGCTTCAAAAGCACTCTGGGAGACATTATCACCCTCAGAGTGGTTGTCTGTCTCAGATTCTTCAAACAACTTAAGTTCAGGGGACGTAGTCTGTTTAATGAAATGTCTTCTATGTTTGCTATACCACACACCTGAACATAATGTTGACTGGTCTGTCCTTTTCAAGAAATCACTGTAGCCTGTATATTACCCTTCTGCATATTTTAATCAAAGTCCTTATAAAGCCTCAATTCTGAGAAGTTTTTTTAATCACTTTATCATAATAATTGTTCTGTTAGTGTTGCATTTCACTCAGCATACCATTTGCATTTTTGTTGTTCATGCACCGTATCATATTTTTGAATAATTTATACTATTTGCCCCATTATCCAAGGTCAATAAAGACTACTAAGTGCTTTTTCCTTGCACTTAATTGTTATTAGGTGTCTCTCATTAATTTTATGCAATAGTGCATCATGGCGCTGAGTATGAATAACAATTTTCACAATTTTGAATATCAAGCCTTCAACACATGGGAACATACTTTAATGTCCAGGTCTGATGCTCTGACAGTGTCTGGCCAATCATTCAACTACAGCAGCTTCAAGAATGTTAGTGGTTATAGAGAATACATTTTGAGCTAAAATGAAGAACTGCATATCTAGAGATTAGTGGTTCAGCAACATTAGAAGAAAAATGCTTTCAAACCAATATACTGTATGCAAGAATAACATTCAAGACTTAAAAATCAGTTTTGTAGAAAAAAGACAGCAATGGTACTTGTTTCAACATTGTTTAAAAATGAAACATTTTTATTAAGTTTATATTGAATATAAAAAGGTTGTCATTACCTCTCTGGGGGTTGGCTTAATGGTTAAGCTGTGTACCTCACAGACACAAGGTACAGATTTTGAGAAAACTGCTAGGCTTAAAATGGCACACAATGGCAGTTAGTCTAGTACTTACCTATGAGTGATGTGGTAGAGGCTTATTACCAGAGAGAATTCAAAAACAAAAAATATATATATTTCAAAAAATTCAGACTTGCAGTGCAGTAGAAAAGAGAAGAATATAGTGTAAAAGTAGTTTTATTCTGAAATAATATAGTATGTGCTAACTACAAAGCATGCGTATACTAAAGATGAACAAATGAAGAGGTGTTAGATATGATTTGCACTCAATAAGAGGATTTACTAAAGTGCTTATATTATTATTATTATTATTATTATTATTATTATTATTATGCAAAGATACTGCTTTTATTCAAATCTTATTGTGGATTTCCACTCCTCCTTTCCTTTTCTGCCAGATCCACTGCAAGCAGGAGTGTAGCCAGAAACTCACAAACACTTTTTATTGCCCCAAACCACCTGACATAAAAATGGGCACATCATTCAAAATGTTGTCCACCCAGCAGTTAATAAATGGTACAGATCATTTTCAATGGTCCCCTCTAAAACTATTAAAGATATTGTTTTCAGATTAGCAGTTTTCTCTGAAAGTACATCATGTACCTGTTGTTTGAGGCATCACTTTTGCAAGTTAAAGACATAATATAGCCTGAAAAAGTGACAATGTTTCTGAATAATGCAAAGAAAAAAATGTAGTCTGTAGAGTAGAAAGAGTATGTCTGGCTACAACCCTGACTGCATGTCCTCAGAACAGCTGAGCTTAAACACAGTTGCTTATAACCAACACCATCAGTGCACATATGCTTTGTAGCACTTGTCCTTCAGCCTGTACAGATATGAGCAAATAGTTCTACTATGAATACCAGCTTCCTGAAAACTGACATCCCAAAAGCAGGGGAAAAAAATGCTCAAAAAACAAAAGGGTGAAAAACTCGTTTTTTTGCAGTTGGGCAAGCCCCTCTGCACCTCCCCGAACTTATATATACCAATTTCACAGACACACCAAGTTGAAGAAGGGAGAAATCTCCATAAAGAAGTGAATCATTGCTGACAAAAAAAAATAGAAATCACACTGGCAATGTCTTTCTATGGGAAACAGCATTCAGCTTCACACCATTTGTCTTATTTCTGTGGGGTACTGACATTCAAGCAATTTTACCTCCAGTATTCTGGAAATCTTATATATTAAGTATTTTTCTGTGGATCATTGCCATATGCAGTGGCTGTTGGCTTGCCTAATTACTGAATAAGTGCAAGAGTGTCAGATAAGTGGGCCATAATTCAGACATGCTCACCCTCCTCAGCTCAAAGATAAAAATACAGATGTAATATGAATGTATATTAAAACAGAAGTGCAGACTTTTTATTGGAGAACTGGATAACAAAGAGGAATTAATGAATAAACAAAGCCTGAAAGTTCTCTTTTGAACCTTTCTCCCATAAACTCTGCTTACTGTGTGATAGCATTGTAACTTGTTGAGGTCTGCAAATGACTCTCATTGTAAAGCACTTCACAAAGAGCCTTTCATTTCAGATTCAGCCTAGGATTTTAAAGACATGGCGATCTTTTTAATATTATAAGGGATTAACATTTAAAGCAATCTTGCTTCTTACACATATTCACTGACTGACCTTGATCTAATGTACCTGCCAAATCCTCTAGCACTGAGATAAGGGATATAATTTTGAAACTTAACATCAGCTTTGACATATATTCGACCTTGGGATTACCCAACTGTTCAAGTGTTACTTTCTTTGACAAATTAAGTGTCCTTCAGTTCTCATTAACTTTTTACCGAATGTTTTACTGGTAATAAATGTACACGTTGCAACACGAGTCATCAAAGCTTTCAGGTACTGTCCACACAATGGTAGTCATTCTCCCTGGGTAAGTTTTTCATAGTAAAATGCTAAAGTAATGTACAATTTAAGGACTGTCTGCACCATTGTTTCACACTTAATGTTTCTTAACCATTGTATTTAGCTCATGACAAATACAGCACAGTAGTTTTGCATTCTGCTTTCCATTTCAGCATCCAAATATACTATAATATATATATATATATATATATATATATATATATATATATATATATATATATTTTTTTTTTTTTATTTTATTTTATTTATTTGACATTTGTTGACTGGGTTGGTCCAGCTGGGACAGAGCCCTTTTTCAGTGAAGACCCAGGGAGAAAAGCTCCACAGTAAATACATACAATAACATTGACTTAGTATTCAATTAGTGAAACAAGAAACATATATAGAATAACTAAAGCAGGTTAAAAATACATGGAAATAAGAATCAACATTACAGCATGTATAGATACAATGTAGAGTAGAAGAATACATACATATCCTTTTTTGTTTTAAAAATCCTTGTCCATATGTCTCAGCTGTCCATGATTTTGCAGGATGATGCAGGTGATGCTTCATATTCTTGCACTGTCCTTTATATATATATATATATATATATATATATATATATATATATATATATATATATATGTATATAGACAGATATAGATATTGATATTTTTTCTGGTAAATCACTGAGGATTGCAGTCACACAATAAGGCTAAACATTAAAAGTTCGTACTTATTATTCACAAAATGTTTGTTGATGCAAAACTTGTTCTTCTATTAACTTGTTAAGTAAATTAAAATAGTATTTGGAAAGAGTCTCCAATTTTGGACCTTTGTTTACCGCATTTTTTTTGTTTGTTTTGTCCTTGAATCTTGAGCAAGGAATTTGAGAGCTGTGTCCATGTCCTCTGTGCAAGGTACAGACCCATATGGACTCCCAGACCAAATCAATATATGACCATCATGTCTTATAAATGCAGCTTGTTTTCAGCTGAATAACCTTTAAGGAGTGCAGATTTTATTAATGTAACCTTTAATGTCTCAGAAGTGAGTAATCTTCATTTTTCCACTTTTATCTTTGGATCATTGGCAGCTTTCTTTTGACATATCTGTCATTAAAAGCACCTTTAATGTTGCTGTATCTTACAGATTTGAATTATCTGCATGTTTTGTTGAGAGTAGCCATTGTGTTTGAGAAGACTTAGCTTCATTTGGGTATGCTGTATGCAAACGTGTGTGCAATTCATGCTTTTATATGTTTATAGGTTCATAGGTAAGTACTAGGCTACCTGCCCTTGTGGACCATTTTCAGCCTAGCCAATTTCCCTTTTTGTGCTTGAAATAACCTATCCCATTTGGTTATAGATTAGACTTATCCCATGGTCAATAACTGTATTACCCCTAATGAGAATAATGGGGATTATACCACAGGTAATTTCAGGGGCAGTCCTGGGGTACATTTTCTGTTTCCCATCTATAGGAAGTTGCACTTGAATATGCACAGGGATGAACTTTGTTTTCTGTGGATGAGGAGTCGGTTCCAGAACAGTGGTATCCTCTGACAGATAAACCCATCCCTCCAAACTGTTCTGTCGATGTTGCAGAAGAGGTTTAGATCTCTAGATAGAGTATTTCTGATTCCATTTGACTTGTTAATGTGCAATAAATCCATCAATAAGGGGTTGGAGGATGCTTTATATGCCAAATACTGGTCATCTCTTAGCAGTCAGTAGGATACAAAGTATAGTAACAGGGTTTTGAATTGGTCCATGTAGAACATTTTGTTTAGGCCTTGTATCCTTTCAAGATGTCTATGTTGGTGTTCCAGTTGTTGTATGTATGTGGACAGATACATGCCAAAGGTGGCATTATATTCAGTGATTGGCCTAATGAGGGCTGATTAAAGGGGGACAATGACATCCATAGATCTAGACACAATCCCTTTGTTTATAAGCTGTGCAATATAGAAGGGCTTTGTTACAACAATAGACATATGTTGGTCAAAAGTTAGGCGACTGTCCACATAAGTTCCCAAATCACAATCAACTGGGTTTCAACCTTCTGGTTTGGATGAATGATTCACAAGTTTTGATACACTGAATTCCATGAAACCATCAAAAAAGAGCCTTTCTTACATATGAAAAATTGCTTCAGACCTCCCCATAAATAATGAAAATATGTGATTTCATGTGACAGAAATAAAACAAAACTCTATGTTTGTCCTGTCATAGGCTGTCTCTCACGTCACAATCACAAAAACTTTGCTAAACATTATCTTTTTTGCTTTTAACATAACTATAGAAAAATATCTGAAAAAAAATATTTCAGATATACAACAATTTTGTAGTTGGTTGAGCCTACCCTGAAGTATATTGCAATACACAAGAACAGTTTGCTTGTAACAGTTGAGAAACCCTTCCTTAAACAGCAGATTTTACCAAGGTTGTTGACTCTTCCAGACTCAAACTGAGGTGTCATCATAATGTATACAATTGGAACTACAAGGCTAATAAAAATGGAGATAAAAAATATACATCCTGATAACTCAACAGTCTACTCACAAGTGCTCAAACCATTTGGTCACATGAATCAAGCCCCTAGATAGAATGTTAGCTAGGTCATCTGACTCCATGAGCTATGCCCCCTACTGGTGCTCCTTCTCCTCAACCAAGTTGATGACCAAAAAAAAAAAAAAAAAAAAAAAACAGAAGAAAGTCCTTCAAAGTTAAGGACCAATGAAGAAGAGCAAAAAACAAAAATCATATTTCACAGGTAGCTATAATGTGGCTGCATAAACTGCATATTTAAAAACAAAGATTGTCAGCTGTTATTCTAAGTAGTGAGCATAATACATTCTTGCTAAACTGCAGCAAAAGTATATTGCTGCAGAAGAAAAACACTGAATGCCATTCATTTCAGCAGGTGCAAGCATGATCATTGTTGCTTAAATGAATACCACTATTCCTTAAATGGCCTCTCACACCAGTTGCTTAGCAATGATCATGCTTCATAACAACTTGCATCCTGGAGCACTCCCTTCACCATGCCCTCACTATGGTGTTGCATATCCCCACTTTGCTCCTGAAGGTATACTACATCCGTTTTTATTATTAAATGATATGTACCCCAAATATACTATAATTATTGTTATTATAGACTTAATGCACCTGATTTGTAGCTAGCTTTGCATTATGCAAGTGAGTCCTGAGATAATGAACCTAACAGATAAAATGCAGCTAACTATAAAAATGTATAGTAAGTGAATCTAAATAGCTTCTTCATGAGTGTACCTTATTTGATGCAGTATATTTTATTGTATTTATTTATTTATTTTCCATTTGTTGACCGGGCTAGTCTAACTGGATATATATCCATTTTCAGTAGAGGCCCGGGGAGAAAAGCTCCACATAAGCAAAACTTACAACTTCAGGTACAGATAAATAATTCTGTAACAACTTAAGGTACAGTACTATTTTGAGCTGAAGGATACACATTTTATATAGACAAATATTATTATTAAAGGAGCCGAGGATAAGAAACAGATAGAGCAACAAACTATTTTAAAGTAGCACACAATAAGAAAGAGAGGTGAAGAAAAAAGCACAAATAAATGTAGCAGCTCAAGGAGCAGTATTTAGCAGAGAGTCATACCATTTATTTTATAGTAGCATAGCAACTTAGGGGAAGCATGTAGTAGGAAGTATACAGACAGTTTATATGGATGCTTTTATGTGAAAAATAGATTACTGCTGCTAGTTAAGCAAGTACACAATTAGAAAAAGATTATGTGAGTGCAACTGTTATAAAGACTAAAAAAGTAAAGGTGAGACTACTGTCTAAGGCATGGAGAGAGTAGGAATCCAATTGCAAATGGTAATGTGGGAAGGCTACAGAGAAAGTGGTGGTAAGATTAGTCTGGGTTACTACATGGGCATAACCAGTGGTTACAAAGGTGTTGTTTGAGTTGTTTTTTGAACATTTTCACTGAGGATAGAGATGAGAGTTCATAGGGAAGGACATTCCAGGCTTTGCCAACAGTGTTGGCAAACAGAGAGTCACCGGCCTTATTTTTGGATTTGGCTGTGGATACCAGTATTATATTGGCTGAGCGAAGGGTTGTCAAATTACTATAGGGGGTAAGAAGGCTAGTAAGTATAGGAGAATTTTTTGGAAGATAGAGGATATTATGGGCGATAATAAGTTGTTTAATATGGAGTTGATTATGAAGTTCTAGCCACCCTAGTTGTTTTAGGTTTTGACAGTGGTGAGTTCTAAATGAGGAACCAGTAGCAAATCTGGCAATATTGTTGTAGGAGGTAGCTAGTTTGTTAAGGTTGTTTTTTGATAGGTTGGTATAGATGGGACAGGCATAGAGGAGGGTGGCAATTAGATGGGTGAGGGCAATAGTTGTTATAGCTGTTGGAGTAAGGAAGGGTTTAATCCTATAGAGGGAGCCTAATTTTCTGTTTACTGTTTTTATTGTTGTGTTAATATGTATGTCAAAGCTAAGATTATGGTCTATTGTAACCCCTAAGAGCTTGGTAGTTGGGTCGGTAGATATAATGATACCATCACTGGATATAACTGTGAAGTGAATTGGGGGGGACCTTTGTGTGGGAGTGAAGAGAAGTAGTTTTGTTTTTTTTAGGATTCAGGAGGAGGCTATGTTGTAAAAATCATCTTTCTACCTTGTTAAGCACTGGTTGGGTAGTGGCCTGAAGTTGAGATGTAGAGGTAGCTGAGCATATTAGTGTGGAGTCATCAGCATATTGGATACATGTAGCTTGAGGAATGATCAGATTGAGATCATTTATGAAAATTGAGAATAGGAGAGGGCCTAGGATAGAACCTTGAGGGACTCCTAGGGTAATAAGAAGATGAGAGGATAGATTATTTTCCCAGAGTACAGCCTGTTGCCTATTCTCAAGGTAGGATTTAAACCATTGTAAAGCCTGTATATCTAGTGAGAGAGAACCAGGTATGTTCAAGAGAGGTTGATGGTTGACCATGTCAAAGGCTTTTGATAGGTCAATAAAGAGTGCTGAGGACAGAGTATTGTTGTTTCGGTTATTGTTAATACCGTCAGAAAAGGATAGGAGGGCTGTGGTGGTACTATGGTGAGGCCTAAAGCCGTGCTGGCAGTTAGCTAGTAAGTTATTTTTCAGTAGGTGGTCAAGTAGTTGGCGGTGGATACATTTTCCATAATTTTAGATAAAGGGGAGAGTAAAGCTATTGGACAGTAGTTTGAGAGTTCAGTTGAGTTGCCTCTTTTGTGGAGTGGGATAATATGGGAGAATTTCCAGATAGATGGTATTGTTCCTTCAGTGATGGTTCTATTTATAAGGATGGAAATAGGAAAGGATATTGCTGCTGCAGCTATCTGTAGATATTCTGCTGGTAGATGGTCAGCTGAGGGGGTGCAAGGTTTTAGTTTATAAAGAAGAGTGCAGATGAGGGACGTTGGGACTGGTTGTAAATTAAATTATGGGGTTAAAGCCGACAAGGAGGATGATAGATATGTGCTAACAGGAGGTAGTGAGTTGGCAAGAGTTTGGACTGCTTCAGTAAAGAAGGTATTGAAGGCATTAGCAATATGCTTTGGACTTTCATAGTTGAATCCTGTAGGGGTGGGAGTTATGGACTTTCCTGGGTGGAGGAGTCTGTTAATGCCTGCCCGGAACTTTTGTGGTTTATATTGATGGGTTTGCTGGTTGTCATGATAGAAGTTCCTTTTATGTAGTAGTATAGACTTTTTGGTGACATTTCCCAACTGTCTAAACGTTAGATGATCAGCAGGGTTTTAGTTGCTTGCCATTTGGCCCAGATTTTATTTCTCTGTATAATTTTGTGCCTTGTCTCTTTTGTTAGCCATGGAGCGGTTTTTATCCTATTTCTCATTGAGCGGGATGGGTCATGATGGTCCAAGATTTCTAAGAATTTGGCATTAAAGTAGGATACAGCTTTGTCTAATTGGTGGTATTTTAGGGGTGACAAGTCACATGCTTTCAGTTTGGTTTGGAAGTTAATAGGGTTAAAGTTTGTGTTGGACCGAATGGTTTTATATAAGGTTGGTTTATGAGTATTAATTTTTTGTCTGATTATGTAGGTCAGTGAGTGGTCACTGATATCATCAGGAAGGATTCCTGCATCATAAGAAAGGGGCTGACTGTTTATTAGTATCCAGCCTAGAGTTGTTTCTTTGTTGTTGGGTTTATGGATCCTGGTGGGGGAGGTGATAGTTTAAGAAAAACCATAAAGGTTTATGTGGGTAGTCTGGTTGTCTGAGATGCATGTATTCCAGTCAATATTAAAGTCACCCAGTATTAAGCTTTCCTGTGGGTAGTTGGTTGACAGCCAGGAAAGAATATTTTCCAGGATGGTTATGTTGTTACCAGGAGTGAGGTAGGCACATATTATATAGATTGATTTGTGGGTGTTGATTTGGAGTTTAGAAATAAGGATTTCTGTTCTACTAGTAGAAGGTGGTTGCACATTTATTGGTGTTAATATCAAATCTGCTTTATATAGTATTGCTACACCCCTGCCCCTTTTGGTTATATGATCTAATCTCATGATATTGTATCCTGGTGGGGTGATTTCATTGTCCAGTGTTGCAGGTTTTAACCAGGTGTCTGTTAGGCAAAAGATGTCAAAGGAGTGGATATCTAAGAGGTCATGGAGGTGGGCAACTTTATTGTTTAGGCTCTGTATATTGAGGTGAGCTATGAGGAGGGAATTTGATACTTTTGTGATGGTTTGAGAAGTAGAGTGATTTTGTTTGGGAAGGTTAGTGGTGGTTTTAGTGTTGGGGCCAGGGTTTGGATGGATGTCACCATCTAGAAGTTTAGCATTTTTAATCTTGTGTATGATATTTAGGAATTTACAGGGTGTATATTTTTTTCTTGGGTTGGTCATACTTGATGTGGACTAAACGATGAAACTTTGGTACTAAATAGGTGGGTGTTGAGGTAATAATGTAGTTATGGTAAGGTAGTAGGTCTATCAAGGTTGATTGTTTAAGGGTCTGACTGTAGTTATTCAAGGTCAGATGTTCATATTTAGTTAGTACATAGGTTATCGTTAGTAAAGGTAAGATGGCAATTAAGAGGAATAGTAGTTGGTATTTGAGTCTGGGTATAGAGGTCATGGTGATAGATAAGATAAATAAATAAATTGGGGTAAGGTATCTTTAAGAGGAAGAGAGTGGGGAGGTACTGCAAGCTTTAGTAGTAAGTTGGAATATAGAGTTTGTAAATTGATTAAGTACTACTAGAAGTAATGAGTATCTTTAAGTGGTGAGTTTGGGTTGTTAGGATGTAATGAGTAGGAGGATGAGATTGGTTGAGTAGGAGTGGGGGTGTGGCCACAGGAGGTTTATGGTTAGGACCCCTGGGGGTGTGTGGGAATTGGGGGTAGGTTAGGGGAGCGGAGTGAGCCCTCAGGGCAAACAGAGCGGGTTCAGACAGGTAAGCGAGTAAGTCAGCAAAAACCTAACAGTAAGCAGCTAACTACTGGGTACCGTAGTTGAGAAGGAGTAGGTCTAGGGAGATAGATAATAGTGGTCGTGAAGGTAAGTGGTAGCAGAGAGCAAAGCTAGCAGAAAGTAGCAGGTAGAGATAGGGCAGGAAGACAGTTCACAAGCCTGGGACAGAACATTAAATTCTTTGGAAATCAGGGAAGGATGGAAGATTTAGGTGCTATCCTAGTTTAGAATGCCATCTAGTGGTCAGATAGAGTTATAACAACAGAGGCAAGTGAGCAGAGAGAGATGTTTCAAGGTTTGGGAAGGCTCCTAAGGATAGTTTCAGGAGACAGCACAGGAGTGATAAAACATTTAAATGCTAGGGGATAGAGAGGGGAGAATGGCTGCTGGGTATCCTGGCTAAGGTAGCATATAATACATAGACTAGATATTTAGCAAATGTTAAATATAACCACTTTATTTGATAACACATACTTTCTTGCCTCCTAGTGAACAGGGATCATTAAGCAGGATGGCAAGTCTTTATGCTATAGAGGAGTTGTATGGATTTGGTTTGCAGGGAGTCCTTTCACCAGGTAGGTATCTTCATAAGGTATTAGTGTAGAATAGAAGTTTCAAACCTAGGAACAGTGATGACAAGAAAAAAAAATAAATATAGTGAAGGGGTAAGAAAGACATTTAAATGATAGGGTAATGCACACAGAGCATGCAGTTCGAACAAGCTAACAGGTATTTAAAAATACAGTTGGGGTAGTACTCAGAGCAGTGGAGTTCATACAAACAGTTGAAAAACATTCATTGCAAAATATACAGATACAAAGCAAGGCATACCAGCATCTATTCAAGCAAACATTTGAAAAACATTCATTGCAAAATTAGCAGATAAAATACAAGGCATCCCAGCACCTATCCAAGCAAACAAAAGGTACAGAGTACTCATACAAGTAGAAATAGGTCTAAGCAGTGTACAACAGTCTAGCTAGGAAATACTTAAATAAATGCTATATTTAGTAGTAGGTAAAAAATCAACAATCATTGCAGTTGAAATAAAAAGCAATACGTTATTTAGCTGCATTACTTGGAGAACATGACCGTTTCTGAAATGAATTCTGTAATTCTGAAGTCTCATCTGTCTGATCAGCTAAATATACTATCATAGAAATCTCAGACAACTCTGGTTTGTTAACTTCTGCAGATGCATGTGATTTCTTTTATGCAGCTGTATATCTACTCCTTGAACAGTGTATGACCTCATACCCTCATGATGCAGTTGCTTGTATATGGGATTTCTACCCAATATTTTTATTTACATTCAGTCTCTCTTCCTTGTACATGAGATACGTTTCTAGCATTTTATTATAGTATAACTTCTATTTCAAGTCTCTTCTCATCAGTAATATTGAAGCCTTCCTTCTGCTTTCCGCACAAAGAAACCAAAATATGCAGGCAATATGGATCTCAGCCTTCCTCCCATCAACAGTTGTGAAGGCTGGAGAAGCCATCTCCATGACACAGAGGGATAAAGCCCTGATTGTCACCCAGGTGACCTTTGTTCAATTAGCAGTCAATGCACTGAAGAAACTGTTGTAGGAGAGAGGAAGGATGAGGCTTTGGCTGTTCACCTCACTCAGGAGATGGGGTTAAAAGCTCAAGTCTAGGAAATGCACACATGTCAGAATCCCAATGTAATCTGAAAACACATGGAAGTGCTTCTCTCAAAGAGGGGTTATTGGGGTCTTTAAGGGCTAGATCATTTGTAAAATCATGTGACACCTCTTGCAGTAGCTCATTGCACATCTGAACCTTGTATGTTGATGAGCATGCATAGGGCTGTATAAGTTTATAAAAAGAAAACACTGATTCCCCCAACATAGATACTGACAACACTTCTAATGCACTCACTCCACAGGCAAAATATGGACCATAGGGTTGTTGTTCCTGAGGGAATGAATAAGTCAATAAAGAGGAAAATGGAAAGTTTAATGGCCAGATGGGGGGGCTAGAAAAAAAGTTGGTAGACATACAATTTGTAGAGGTATATTTCTGTAGTTTAGTACTTTTATCAAAGTTTTGCAATATCCTATTTTTATTATAAAAAAAGACAGTATAACAGTGCTAAACTACAGAAATTTTAGGATTTATTTACATGTGAGCTTCTCTAATAAAGTTCCTGAGCATGTAAATGAATCAGAATAGTTAGAATGGATATCACAGCTATAGCTTTGTGCATTATCTGGTTTCTCTACTTGACTGTACTTGTAGACATGCACTTTTCACTTTCACTCTGCAGATTTGCTTTTCTTTCCTATCCTTCAGCAACATAAATAAAATAACCAGAAATATTAGGATAAATTATTTCTTTAAGTGCTATTTTTCAAACAGGATCTTGCTTATATTATTTTATATTCACCTCAGTAAGTAACTTTTGACCCAGTGGTTCCATGTGGTGCCCTCAGTATGTTAACAATGTGTTACAAGAGCTCTGAATAATTTAAAACTGCTATTTGATTGCACTGATTTTTGGATTTTCTGTTTTTCAGGTTTGGATATTTCCATTCCTTTTTTAAATTTTGGTATTATTATATTAGAATTTGTTGCATTTTAAACTTTGTTTTACTGCAAAGTTTTTTTCTTGATGTGTTAAACGTTGTTGGTGAGGATCAGTTAGGAAATATTCCTTCTGCTTTCATTGATTGAATAGGAATTAGACTAATTAGTGGCTGGAGCTGAGAATGTTTTCTTATTTAAGGTATTCACGTGCATTTCAGCTATAAGAGCTCTGGATTTATAACTGCTGTTTGACTGCATTAATTTCTGGATTTTTTCCCACACAGCCATGCAATTTTTGTTCTGCTTTTAAACTTGTTGCCTTTTCAGATGCCCACCCCTACTGTAAATTAGACATTACAAGCACCTCCCGGTACTATTTCTACTGGGCACTAGTAGCTCAAACTGATAGGGCACTCCCATTAGAGTCTTAAAACTCAGATTATCCTCTGGTTCATATAATCCCATTTCAAGTAGTGCACATGACAATGTTCAGAGTGTGAATCTGAAATGTGTATTGTTCTTTTCTGCATTTTCCCTGTTTTAACCAAAAGTCAACTGTCTGCATCTTTAACTTGGCCTATGACCTTAGTCTTGAGGTAACCCTCACAGCAGTGAGAGAATCATGAGTTGCTGCAGGATCTGGGCCTCATTTAGTTAATTTCTAATGTGTTTTATTGTTTGTATTTTACTTGGCCTGAGGCCTGGGTCTCATACCTCTCAACTTAACAGATTTTTGCAGAATGTCCAGATTTTTGGCTCATATTTTTGGTCTCTTCCTCATAAGATTTGTTGTTATCTGGCAAATGACTGGGATGATCTGAGAAATTGAAGTCACTAAATAATTACATACATTTGAGTTTCAGACTTCAAATCTTTCAGAAAATTTATGTTAAATCCTATTACTCTAGCAACTTTCTAAGTTTATAAGAGTAATATTTAAAATATGTCCCTATTTTTGGGCCTTTGTTCCCCCATTTTGTCAGGCTTTGTCCAGATTTCTTGCACTAAGAGGTTGAGAGGTATGCTTGGTCTTGTAGTATAACTGACAATATTGAGGGAATTGTGAATTGCTGCAGGATCTGAGCCTCATTTATTTCATTTCTGCTGCTTTTTACTGTTTGTATTTTACTTGGTTTGAGGTCTTTATCTTGTAGTGGGTCCCTATCAAAAGCTTGAGTTTTCAGAAACATGAAATTTATATTGCCGAGATGATATGAACAAGTTTCAGAACTCAAAGCCTTTGAATGAAGATCGTGGTACAAGCAGATCGGAGAATTTATCCTTTTCCCCACTGTAGTATGATCTTGGAGTTGGTATATATAATATGCAGGGGGTGTGAGGGCAAAGCCCCTCACATGGGAGGTGCAGGGAAGGCTGCCCCCCTGCAAAAATGTAGAAAACAAAGGTAGATTTTTGTTGTTTTTTTGAAGTTCACATTTTCAGAAACTCAGTAATACTGTCTCATCAATATGAATTTCTAGTTTCTGAAAACCCAAGCTTCTGACATAGATCCCTTGTAGTATAACTCATAATAGTGAGAGAATTGTGAATTACTGCAGAATCTGAGCCTTATTTTTACATTTCTACTGTATTTTTCTGCTTACATTTTACTTGGTCTGAGACCTTAGTCTTGTAGTATAATTCACAATAGTGAGAGCATTGTGAATTCCTGAAGGATCTGAGCATCATTTATTACATTTCTACTGCATTTGTTTCTGTTTGCACTTTATGGACCTTAGTCTTGTAGTATCACTTAAAATAGTGAGAGAATTGTGAATTGCTACAGAATCTGATTGGAGCCTTATATACACACTTATACTACAGTTTCATTGTTTACTGATTGGATTCCTCTCTAACTTATATACTGATTGGATTCCTCCCTAACTCTTCTCTATAACCTGTGCTGAGCTGTGCAGCAGTAGTTTGTGGTGTCCTGTATAGAACCAGGTACATAGAGTTGTAATTTTCCATAGAAAACTTTCTCTGCTATTCTTCTCAAGTAGAGCAGCTAGTTTGCCCACTGCGAAGCCTTACCCCAAAAGTGTTGTTTTAGATCAATCCTAGACCTCTCCTCCAAGCCCAACAGCTCTAAACTCGATTGCACCACCCCTGATAGATCACACAAAAACAGAATCCACAGCCATGGATGTACACTTTCCTACTGTCCCTGTAGCCAGTCTGGTGGAAATGGGCATCTTGAGACAATGTAGCAATTGTCTCATGCTTGCTGGCAACCACCTAATTTTTAAGCAGGCTTGCACAACATGGGAGAGATGTAATTACATTATATCTTTGGAGGCAAAGTTCTCGCATATAAATACTGTTATCTCCAAACAGGTTGCCAGTAAAACACACACACACACACACACACACACACACACACACACACACACACACACACACACACACACACACACGTGCGCGCACGCACGCACGCGCGTGAGCACGCGTGCGCACACTACACCTACTATGATCAGGCACATAAGCACACATATGCTGAGGCTCTTAAATGCAATGTACCCAAACCTCAAAGGCCTCCCATACTCTGCCCTGAGCAACCTTCCAAACACTGTATAAAGACAACATTCCCCAGGACACATGCAACCACATCTCACAAAGTCTCAACCTCTAAGCCCTTAAGACAAACTGCCACACAACCCAATATATTGGTCACTAGAGACTGTTGTGAGATACACTGGTGCCCCCCTCAACATGTTAAGTAAGGAGACAGTCACGGTCAATTGCCTATCAGGAGCAAGGTTCCACCAGATCACACATGAACTCAGGACATTGAACTACAAGTGCCAGTATGACTCTGTCATAGTCCATGTGGGTGTTAATGACCTGAGACATACCTCCCTGGACTATATAAAGACAGACATGATATGAGCATAGCACTGAGCAGCATTCTACCTTCTCAAAGGATGATACCACAATATAAACAGAAGATGATTGACTTTAACCATTAGCTTAGTTACTGGTTTCATTCTAAGGGGGTCCAATACTTGTCAACTTAGGAAGACATGATTGATAGACCATGCTGCTTTGTCAGGGATAGTCTTACCTGTGTGCAATAGGCTTTCAGATATTGGCCAAAACATTATCCACCCTATAGTGCCTCTTTTTTAGGTAATGTCACTCTGTTAAATCTTTCAACATAGTAAACTGTATGCAAGATAAACTAAAGGTGTTACTGCTCAATGCAAGGATTCTCAACAAGAAGCCCCACTCCCTGGAAGCACTCTACACCTTGGAGAGTGTTAACATCTGTGCAGTTATTGAGACATGGTTTAAAGTCATGGAAGGCACCCCAGCAGTACAAGACTATAATACCATGCACACATTTAGACCAAATACTGCACAATAAGGGACAGGGAAGTGTAGCAAATGGCATTTCAGTGACCAACGGAATCTTTCCCAGTGTAAGGAGCCACTTTGCCAAAGGCACACCTGAACAGAAACTGCACAAAATCAAACCTAGTTGAGGGGGGAAGTAAATGACAACTCCCTGGCACAGGGTCACCACCGTATTCCTCAGTTTATAATATGTAGCCACTAGCCAAACTATTTGGACAAACCAAAACCCCAAATTACTATTTATCCTTAACATAAGCCAGCTTTTAGATATTGTAATAGTAGTAATAATAGCTTGAGCAGAATAAACAAATGTGTGTGTGTGTGTGTGTGTGTGTGTGTGTGTGTGTGTGTGTGTGTGTGTGTGTGTGTGTGTGTGTGTGTGTGTGTGTGTGTGTGTGTGTGTGTGTTTGTTTATGTGTGCATGCATGCTTATGCACAAAAGGATTTTAGACAATTTTAAATTACTGTTAGTGGTACTGCACTGGAACCCACTGGACTCAATCTAAGTTTGTTGAAATCCCATGGAACCAAGGATTATACCTTAGATTTGCAGCTGTATAGTGTCAAGCTTTCCTGAGTATATCATGTGTTGGCTATTACTCCAGACAGCAGAAAGCATTTGTCATCTGCTCCTAAGGCCAATCGCCAAACACACATTATATGATTTTGGAGACCATAACCCTTCTCATAATGTATATTTGATATAGATTTAAAGCCTGTACCGTCACATATTTCTATTGAAAGGGGTGAGGCTCAAACCCCATGCTACTACCTGTTCATCATAAAGAAAGAGAGAGAGAGAGAGATAAGGAGATGCCCGATGAGTCTTCTTGTTGGACTCCAGCAGTGAGTGGCATGGTGGAAGCGAAGGATGAATTATGGAGAACCCATACAAAATGTTTATGGAGGAGTAACATGTTAAAGCTGAAACATCCACAGAAAGGTATCTGTAAAATAGATAGTGATCTTGGTAATATGCCAAATAGATTGGAAATTATTTATAATATTTTATTAAATTATCAAGACAAAGTGATATTTACATGAATAAATATGAAAATGAAGTTAAATATAGTATTTCTGTAAGTCCAAGCAATAGCCCCCCTTTTACACCCAGATCTGTCTATTTTACAGAAATTCTGTGAAACAGTGATTGCTTCTGTATTTATGTATTTATTTATTTATTTAGCATTTGTTAAACAGAACAGAGCACTGATCCAGATGGGCCTCTTTCAGACTCAGCCTAGGAGTACATACTGAAAAATATGTATTTGTATAATATAACAATGCAAGTCAAATATCAAAACAAAAAATATATTGGCATGAAATATTTTCTGAATAGTGTGTACTGATCTCTAATGATGGAGGAAGCAGTGGTGACTAGTATTGTTTGCTGGGTTATGGTACATTGAGATGTGTTGTTCTGCATTACAGTGGTATTGGCTAATGGGCATCTATAAAACGTGCTGCATTGTAAATATTTCTCAGCACAGCATACTGACAGAATGCTAATATCATAAGTATAATAAGAATATGCATGGTTTCCTGCTGCGTTTTTCTCAATGTGTTAAACTACTGCTGCTAGAAGAAAGAAGACGCATTTGAGAAGAACTATTAAGATTTAAAGAAAAATGGAGATGTGTATATCATATCTTAATAGACCTGAATAATTCTGCATGGTGAATGACGTTCTTGAATATGATACGGAGACTACTCAGTTTGATTGATGCTCCATACAAAGGCAGATTTGGAACTGAGTTTTGCAGATGAAACTGAAGGATGAAAGCTACATGTAAATCACTGACGTATTAGTTGGACTTCCTGAACATCAGCTGTTAAAATGGGGGGAAATGTTGGGCAATAATGGAGAAAGTACAGTTGTGTAAAATCTTGCCATAACAGTAGATGCCCTTCTTTTCACTGTTGCAATATCCAAAAACCGAGGGGATCTCCCGCCCAGGGCAGCCCGACGCTCAGCCAGTATACAAAAACCTAATGATCTTATATGCACTGTAGGTTACATTTATGGTGCCCATACAGAATGTAGGGCATAAAAGGGACATATGGATGCAACTACCCAACAATGAATTGCCACAGAAAAGAAAAATCTCCATGGGACAAAGGAGTCCGTGCACATCCAGAAGGATAAATGCAGAAGAAAATAGGAAAACTCTCAACAAGAAGGGAATCTAAAACAAAAACCAGAACAAACAAGAGGGGGTTGGATGGAAGGAGCAAATACTGCAACAGTGAAGAGAAGGACATCTACTGTTATGGTAAGACACAACTGTACTATGTCCTTCTATTTCACTGTTGCAGTATCCAAAAACAGAAGGAAGAGTAAAAGAGCTCAAGATACCGAATGGGAGATGGAAGGCTGAGAAGATCCCTCAACAAACCCACATAAAATGGTTTCACCAAAACCTGCTCTGGCCCTAGAAACCATGTCCAGATTATAATGCTTAGTAAAGGAATGTACTGAAGAACAAGTAGCAGCTTCAAGGATGGAATTGGTGTCCAACCCCTTGAAGAAGGCACCAGAAGAGGCAGCAGCCCTAGTGAAATGAGTTCTAACAGAAGGACTCAAGAGATTTTACATGAAAAGAATAATAAAAGAAAATGACCTTAGATATCCAGGAGGAGATGGTTTGTTTAGATACAGCCAAACTCAATGTCCTGGGATGAAAGGAAACAAAAAGCTGATCAGGCTTAACCGACTTAGTTTTATCCACATAGTACCTGAGCTGTCTGTGCAAATCCAAGGTATGCAGGACCCTCTCACTAGTAGACTGAGGAGAAGGGAAAAGGAAGGAAGCTGCACCGACTGATTCAAGGACAACTCATTTTCTACCTGGGGCATAAAAGAAAGATTAGTTCAAAGGGACACCCTGTCTCTGTGAAAAAACAAAAAAAAGAGAGGAATGGCCATAAGGTTCTGGAGCCCAGAAACCCACTGAGCAGTAGTAAAAGCCAGCAACAAAACAGTCTTCCAGGTACAATGTCACAAAGAAGTAGAATCTGTAGGGACAAAAGGAGCCTGAGTCAATTGTTGCAACACAAAATTAACCTCCCAAGGAGAAGAAGTAGGTTTATTTGAAGGAGTAATATTCAGGACACCTTTAAGAAATTATTTGATCTCAAAACAAGAAGTCAAAGGGGGATTCCAGGGCAGACAAACAGAACTGGCTGACAAATGGGCCTTCTCAGAAGAATAGGCAAGTTCAGACTGGAGCAACTCACACAAATAAGGGGGGACCAAAGGAACCCCCACTGAAAAAGGTTCATAGTTAGAAGCATGGCAAAAGACAGAAAATCTTTTCCATCTGGATATATACAATTTTCTCATTGATGGTTTCCTTGCCTCCTGTAAATCCCTGAGCATGTCCTCAGAAAAAAAGGTGCTGAAAAGGATCAAAACCCCATCATCCACAGAGTCAGTTGAAGAGTGGACAAGTGAGGATGGATGAATGACCCCTTGTCCTGTGTGAAGAGGTCCAAACTGTGAGGTAACTTGTGGTGATTGCCTCTGACCAGATGCATTCAGAGTGGGGACCAATGTTGTCTTGGCCAAAAGGGAGTCACTAGCAAGATTTTTGGGGAATCCATCTGAATGTTCTGCAGAACTCTTGCAAGAAGAGAAAGAATAGGGAAGGCATAAAGAAACATCCCTTTCCAAGGAAAAGAAAGGGCATCTGTCTTCCAAGCCAGATGGCATGGCACTCTGGAACAGAAAAGAGGAAGCTGCCTGTTCAGAGGAGAGGGAAAAGGATCTACCCGAGGAATACTCCACAGATGGACAATATCCAGAAACACATCTCTGTGAAGCATCCATTCGTGAACCTGTGTTTTGGATGTGCTGAGAGAGTCTGCAACTAAATTGTTTTCTGAAGGAATGTATACTGCCTGAAAAGTTAACTGATAACTGAGAGCCACCTCCCAGGCCTGAGGAGCCATCCTGCATAAGCCTCCCTGCTTGTTGACATACCACATCACTGTATTGTTGACTGTGCAAACCTTCAAGGGGCCTGGAGACAACAACGGGTAAAAGCTTGAAGAGCCAGAATCAAAGCTCCCATCTCTTTGATATTTATATGGTCTGACGTCTGCTGGGAAGGCCAGAGACCCTGAACTTTCAGGTGACAAAAAATAGGCCCCCACTTCATGTCTGAGGCATCGATAAACAGTTCTTGAGAAGGGACTAGAAGCCGAAAGGACCAGCCTGGTTGAGAGCAAATTGTTGAATCCACCACTTGAATTCCTTCTTTAGACAGGGAAGGAGAGATATACTGAAATCCCAAGGGTGATAATGCTGCAGCCAACCTGACTTGAGGTACCATTGAAGTTTCTGCATATGCAGTCTGGCAAGAGGAAGCATTGCAATAGATGAGGCTATGAATCCCAGAGACTGAAGAAACTCCCTCGCTGGCATGGCAGTCAGCGAAAGAAGAGACTGAAAGGAGGTTGTCAATGGCAAAACTTTTGCAGGTGGAAGAGAGACCAACATTGGCACTGTCTGAATCCTGCATCCCAGATACATATGATCCTGACAGGCAGTCAGGATGGACTTCTGGAAGTTGATAATGACCTCCAGACTTTGATGAAGAGCGATGGTAGATTTCAAATCCTGTAACAGGTGACTGAGAGAAGGTCTCTGAAGCAACAGGTCATCTAGATAAGGAAACATTTGAATGCCTTAGAGCCTGCTGAAAGCAATCACAGGAGCTAGATATTGTGTGAATACCCTTGGGGCAGTAGTGAGACCAAAGGACAAAGCAGAGAACTGAAAATGAAAGGAAGACACAGAGAAACATAAAAACTTCATGAAAAGTGAGTGAATAAGGATATGAAGGTAAGCATCTTTCAGATCCAAGGTCACCAGAAAAACCTGGGGTAATAAAAGATGAAACAAGTTTGAAGAGTAAGCATTCGAAAAGAATGGATCTTGAGAAAGGTGTTTAGCCAGGAGAGATCTGGAATAGGTCTCCAAGTGCACTGCTTTTGTGGAACCAGGAATATCATGGATTAGAAACCCTTTCCCACTTTGGAAGGGGGGACAGGTTGCATGGTCCTTTGGTTCACCAGGGACACTAGAACCCCCAGGAAATGAGGAAGTTTTTCTAGAGGAAGTTGAGGAATCCCTGAAGAAGGAGATAGAGACTTCCGTACCATGAAGTAACCCTGATGGATGATTGAAAGAACCCAAGAGTCTGAAGTGATGAGATGCCAATTTGGAAGACAAAGGGAAAGTCGAAGGGACAAAGGAACCTAGTCTAAAAGAAGGGGATGAATTGTCAAAGAGAAGCAGGCTTATCAGATAAAGGAGGCTTCTAGGCCACAGAAATCTGATAAGTTTTAGCAGAGGGAGCCTGCCCACTACCCTTCCTGCCCTTGGAGGCCTGGTGGGGTTGCCTGCAATCAAAAGCAGATCTAGAAGGAGAAATCTTCTGGAACTTCGAGGTAGGAGAGACAAAAATATGCATTAGGCCCTTGAAAGGCTTTGCCTTTCTCTTGAAGAGACTTAAAAATGTCAGAAGCAGCAGTCCCAAAAAGATGTTTATTATCCAAAGGATCAGCCAATAACTTGGATTTAGTGTTCTCAGGCAGAGACTTGAAACAAAGAGAAGAATAATGCTTCATGACCGACCCAAAAACCACAGTCCTAGAAGAGGCATCAGCAGCATCACAGCTACACTTAATAGAGTGGCGAGTCACTTGAGAAGCATAACTTAAAATAGATAAGGCAGAGGATTTGCCTTGAGAATCAGGGAGGTCAGAGATAACCTGACAAGACTGAACAATCAAGGCCAGAGCATGCCCCTAAAGGCCAAAGTACAAGCAGTGTAAACTTTCTTACCAATCCTCTCCATTGCCCTACTGTCCTTATCAGCAGGAAAAGTGTGGAAGAGGGAAGAAGCTTAAAATGTTTGTCAGAAGAGACTGATACCACAGCAGGATCAGCAGAATGACATTTTAAATAAAAACTGACAATCCTCAGGAACCTTATAGAACCTATCAGGTTTCTTAGGAGCAGGAGGCTGAGAATGAGGAGACTTAAAAGCAGCAATGAAAGTATCTAACAAGGCACCTAACACAGGAGGAACTGCCAGAGATTTAGGAGTATCCACCTGAAGCAGCTCATGATATCCTCTGCATATCAGACACTTGAGAAGAATCACACTTCAACCATTCCACCATCCTAGCTTGATAGCTAACAGACACCTCTTCATCATAACCATAAGCCAAAGTTGTAGGCATCTGTGAAGAACAGGGCAATGACTCCTTATCAGACATTGAATCCTCATCTGAGGAATCTGGTTCCCCTAAGCCATTTAGAATGGGTAGAGGTCAAGGAGCAGCAGATACCAAAACTCCTTGAGGAGGCTTTAGGGCCATCAAGGAAGAAAACAAGCCCTGAATAAACTCTTGCTATTCCTTTGGAGGATCCTTAGAATGGACCGAAACATGCTTCTGTTTTTGTCTTTTCTTGGAGGTTACAACCCTTGGCAAGATTCGATAAGAGAACCCAGAACATCCTCCCTGACCAATATCTGTGGAATCCCTCTTGGATCCTCCAAGATAATCAACCATGGTTCCCCCTTGATGTCCAGAGCAGATGGCTGTAAAGCCTCAGAGGATGTGCAAAAGGATGGCTCTAGATGTGCAATGACCTACAGAGCTATTACCTGCTTCAAGAGGGGTGTCCAGTGGAGGCTGGACAGCTATAGAATCTGGCCGAGACTTCTTGGCCTTCTTCTTACCTAGTGAGAGTATCTTGGAGTTAAAGGATTCTGCCATGGTACCCTAGGCTAACTTTTTAAGCCATTGGTTTTCAAGATAAATGGCCAGGGAAGACAAACAGTTTCTGATTGTTGTAGGCACAAATGCCTTACAGACACTACGAGAAGTATGGTTGTGGGAAGCACCCAAACAAAACAGACACTGCTCGTGATGATCCTTATGGGGAATCTGTCTCCCACACTGACATTTTCCCTTCTTGGATGACATGAACTCTAGATACCAAAATAAAATACAAGACCAAGAAAAGTAAAAACACAAGCCCCAATGGGCCACTTATCTGGTGGCTAAGTATTCAGTACAGCAACATTTTATGCCCTACATTCTGTACATTGAGCATAAATTTGACGGGTCTATATTACATTATCGACCGTTAATTTGTTCAAAAACGTAAATATCGACCCGTAAATGTCAAAGTACCATAAAAGCGAAGTCTGAGATAATCAAAAATCACAAAGTCGAATAACCATAGTTGGGCCAATTGGCATCTTGTGCCTGTGTTATGCTAACTCCTTAACTTCTACTTAAAACAAACCTAAATAACTATTATCACAAACCCGGGAAACATTTTAAAGCAACCTAACTAAAATGTATCAGCAAGTGAAATTCATACTAACAATAAAACAACTTACTAAAATTGACTACTGTCCATAACCAGCATAACTACAACATAAATCAAATGTATACAGTTCACCTATTTCTGCTTTTATGGGGGGCTGCCCTCCACAACCCCCGCTAATTAAATATACCAACTCCGAGATTGCACTACAGTGGGAAGAGTGGAATGTGAAGTTTCAAATGGCAACATCATAACCTTGTACTACTTTATTATAAATGTGACATATAAATACATGCTATAAAAATATAGCTTTCCTGCACAGTCATCTTACAACTCCGTACACTTATTTAGTAGCTAATTACTATATCGTAAACTAACTCCTACTTGATGCTGTACGGACGTGATATGTCAGTAAATTGCAGCGGGCCACCTATAACATTTCAACATTTTCAGACTTCACTATTCTGGCAGTTTGACATTTACGGGTCAATATTTATGTTTTTGAACAAATTAACATTCGATAACATAATATAGGCCCAAATTTGACATACAGTGCATACAAGATCATTAGGCTTTTGTATATTGGCCAAGTGTTGAGCTGCGTTGGGTGGGAGATCCCTTCTGTTTTTAGATACTGCAACAGTGATATAGAAGGACATCCCTAGATCTTATGTAAGCCTATTTCCAGTTTAGAAAGTTATGTTTTTACAGTTTTTTCTGTTCACCATAATCAACAAAAGTATATTATGTTTTTGCCTGTATGATGTACTGCTAGTGTTGTTTTAAAAGATATACCTGGTTTACTGACAGAAATTAATAACCAGCACCAACCACAAACTGCTTGTTGAAAGACCACTGATCTATTATTATACCAATACCAAGTAAAGTGACCATATTTCATTAATGTTAAAAAACATCCTATTAACTCATGGACCATGTCATAAATGTAAACGTTGACAGAAATTGAAATGCTTGGTAAACAGTGTAAATATAAATGGACTCCTTATTATGAAAACCACACATAAGCGACCTACAAAGAAACGGTTGCAAAAAAAAAAAAAAAACATAAATGAACCTGTCACCATAATATGCTACACATAAACTTTTACCTGCAAAAAAAAAAGATGGTAGAAAAAGGATTGCATTTCTGTATGCAGTTCAGTTCTTGTCTTTGTTGTGACTTTTAACATTTAATTTGGTTTACACTCACTGATTATTTTGTCTATTTTCAAAGAGACAGAGCCGAGTATCCCCACCAGCCCTTGCAGCAAGCAAACAGTTGTATAGTACCACACGTATGAGTGTATAATTCATGTCTTCATTTGCTCACAAAGCATATTGTATAATGCATTAGTCTTCATTTGCTCACAAAGCATATTGTATAATGCATGTCTTCATTTGCTCACAAAGCATATTGTATAATGCATTAGTCTTCATTTCTTCACAAAGCATATATGAAAAAATAAGTCTTGGAAATTCCCTTCCAAGTGCTACCATAGGTCTTGCAGGGAGCAAATCCCATCATCTCCATGCTGGGTCTTGATGACCACAATTGTCAGAAGACAGCTAATAAAAATATAAGACCAAAAAGAGCAGTCTTAAGAGAAACTGGGTAGGGAAATCTCTATGGCTTATTTTATATATATATATATATATATATATATATATATATATATATATATATATATATGAGAGCAGGAATAAAGTGGTACCAGATGGACTTATAAAGTACGAGATGCAGTTTTACTTCAACATAAAACTGTCTTTCTAAAAACACAAAGTAGTTCAGCAGTTGGAAGTGTGGAAAGAAATTGTTAAAAAAAAAGATTATGCAAAATAAATGCTGCAGTGCAGTTGCAAAATACCTTAAGTAAGCATGGGGGGGGGGTTGTAGCAATATATAACAAGACAACATGTTCTCTCTTTTTTTGTAGTTTACAAAATGTAACTAGAAATTAGGAAATAAGTTATGGTATGGTATTAAAGCACTATATAGCTGATCAATAAAATGAGAAGGTGGAATTGCCCCATTCTCTGTTATCATTTGTTGTGGCAGTAATATTTCAGAACAGAATAATCTGGAAAGACAGGGGAACTATAAGCAATATTAATATGCTTTGTTTAGAGCATATCCAATCTGATCCACTGTGGAATAATTTTGAAGATTACATTTGGAATAACCCACACTTTCCATGTTAAATATGGAAGCTACAGTTAACAGCACTTGAAACAAAGTTTTGCATGGCTGTTTTTTAATCCTTCATAAATGGAGCCATTAGAGGATCACATTAATTTGTTGATGTATCCGGTAACAACTGTAGTTCAATGAGTACTGCGGACCAACTGGCACTTGGGTAATATCTAACAATGTCAATACGGAGGAAAATAGTGCCAAATATACTTCAAACCAGGAAAGAAGCACTCGGATAGCCGTAACCCCAATTCACCTTTTATTCAAACAGCACAAAACAAATAAAGAACACTGAGCACAACCAGTATGTTTTCGTCAGTAACTTCATCAGATAAAGCACCATACCAAACAAATCTCAATAAACACTGCAATAAATTAAATCTAATTACTTTGATTAAACCATTAAACCTATCTAATGCATACTTTAATTTCATTAAATTACAAACATTCTGTTGTCCTAATTCAAAACATTAGTCACATAAATCTCTTCCATATAAAACGTACATATATAACTGACTTAAATATATAAAACCTTAATGAATTATATATATATAAATATTTAAAACATATTAAAACTAAATAATGAATACTTAATAAAACCTTATGTATTCTAGGGTGTTTAGAACAATAACTTACTGTATAAAAATACTTCCATTTAAAAACTAACTCCATTTAAAAAAAACTAACTTTGTGGTTTTGAATATATTAAAGCTTGGCAGCTCTTAACTTCAAGACAGGGGCCAGGGAGACCATCTCATTCATACCTGGCCATCTGTTTGCCTCCAGGAAAAGTTGCCAGAATACCTCTCAGTATTCTAGCCTGGTCTCCCAAGGTCCACCTCTCTTGTCAACCTGCACAACTTCTAAAAAAAAAAAGACAAAGCTAGCCTTTTCAAATTTTTCAATGTGTTTAAATAATGCATTCCTATTGTTAGATTACTTGATTTCATGCAAATGTTCATAAATTCTTCTTTTGATACATCTTTCAGTTTTACCTACATAAAATCCTTCACATTCTTTACAAATTGCCATGTAGACTAGACATTTGGATTCACAATTAGAGTAAACTTTAGCTTTTATTGTTTTGTTTCTACTAGGAATGAAAATCTCTGGGGCATTAGCTATATATGGACATTGTGGACAAGAGCCACATTTCTATGTACCCACTTTCCTATTTACCCTTTTCATACATCTACCTTCTAAGATGTTCTTAATACATTTGCCCCCATTTTAGGTATAGAAGAACCTATGGAACAGACTAGTAGTTTAAATAATGATTTAACAAGAACCTTTGACTATACATTCATACTAGATTACAGTGGTGATGCTAATATAATCAAAGACTTAATCAAGGAAGAATGGGACAGATTTGGGGGCCTGTCAGATTTGGATCTTCCCTTTGACAAATCTTTAAAATTTGTATTTAGAAAAGGCATATGAGATGATCTCCCTGGCCCCTGTCTTGAAGTTAAGAGCTGCCAAACTTTAATATATTCAAAACCACCAAGTTAGTTTTTTTAAATGGAAGTAGTTTTTAAATGCAAGTATTTTATACAGTAATTTATTGTTCTAAACACCCTAGAATACATAAGGTTTTATTAAGTATTCATTATTTAGTTTTAATATGTTTTTAAATATTTATATATAAGATCATCAGATTTTACTACGCTAACTTATAGGCATAGCTGTTACTGTAGCTCTGCGCCTGGTGCCCAAACAAACTATTAAGGGCACATTCTGATAATTAGTCTTCACATTTCTGCGCGTATGAAAGCTTTAAAAGTTCCATGCCTTCCTAAAGCTCACTGCAGAGCGCCTGTTCGAATCTCTTCTACCGTGCTACCCTACAGGTGCAACTGATATTTTCTCTTGCATTTTGTGCCCTAATAAGCTTATAATAGCTCCTTACCAATTGCAGGCACATCATAGAAAGCTTGCTCGCATTGAACTCCGCTGCACTATTTTCCATTGTCACCTTATTTGTGTTAAGTATGTAAAAATGCTCTATGTGATTTATTCAAACTATTTTGATGCTGTACAAAACCAATATGAGGATCCTTGTCGGCAGAGACCACGCAAATAAATCCTTAACGCATTTATTTAAGATATCCAACAGAGCGTTTTCGCCACAGAACACCGTGGCTTCTTCAGAGGTAAGAAGAAGCCACGGTGTTCTGTGGCGAAAATGCTCTGTTGGATATCTTAAATAAATGCGTTAAGGATTTATTTGCGTGGTCTCTGCCGACAAGGATCCTCATATTGGTTTTGTTTGGTTTGGCTATTTCTTCTTTTGTTCGTGGTTGTATTTTGATGCTGTTATCGTATAACATTATGCACTGATGTTATTTTATTTGTATAACTTTCTGTACTGATGTTATATATTTTGACTACCCTGCATTAGATTACTTTTTATAGTTTTGGTGATATTCCCTGCACTAGAACACTTTTGTAGCTTCTTAAGGGATATGATCACCTTGCCTGATATTTGTCTATACTAAGCTTACTACAGTGTAAATATCTCTCCTCTCCTCTTTAGTTGTATTTAGAGTCTCCAATATTAACTAAGCTGTTAAATACTTGATACTGTTTAACAAAAGTAGAGCAACTGTCTGTCATATTGAAAGTCTCACTGCCTACAAAATACTGTTTCTACTCTTACTTTCTGCTGCTCTCCTTCATCTGTCTGCCACTACTCTCCACTATCTATCTCCCTCTCACCTCGTCACTAATGATTCGATCCATACCTATTTTTCTAACCTATTCTCTAACTGCTGCACTCTGCTACGCTATCCCTTCTGCCCTTAACATTTCTACTCCTCTCCCTTTCTCCCTTCCTTGTCTCTTTTCATCACCTGCAATTTAAACTAATTTTGGTATTGTCTCTCTTTCTCCTACAGTACTTTAGCGCTGGGTCATCCATCCCTGCATTTAAGTACAAAGGAATACCTCTGACTAATTCCTGAAGACACCTTGAATCCCAACTGCTTGCCTGGCACATTGGGAACTTCCATTAAAAGAGACCCCCTTACAGGATTTGAGCTAAAATATGTGCTTAGAATAAGGAACTTAATTACTGTATACTTGCTGTGCTATTTGTTTAGTCAGGAGTCTGACCTCCTTGTGTGTGATACAGCAGCCCTCCGCAGACTGGTCTACCCCTTCCCCCTTCTAATTTCTCCCCTACCTTGAATTTACTTCTAACTCTCCCTAACCTAGAACTTACTTAAACCCACTACAGGTTTGGTATTTCCCTGCTACTTATTACATTTTCCACCACTAGATGGCAGTCTCTGCCTATACAACCCCCAGTTTCTCAGTGCATTCCCAACTGGTTTTCAGTTTTTCCACTAAGAGCTGGCTGAGATCTAACATCATTAAACTGTAAATATCTTCTTTCAACCTGCACAATCCCTCTTGAAAAGCTAACCTACTCTACCTTGCCTGACAATTGTAGTACAAATCTTTCTACTTTAGCTAGTAAACTACTCTCTGATGACTGATACTTTTTTCTGCTGCACTCACCTTCTTTGGCTCTTCCCGCTCCGTTCACCCTCTGGGCTCACTCCGCTCCCGTACCTTACCCCCCAAATCTCACCCACCCTCTGTACTCTTAGCTATATTCTCACCTTACCACACCCCCTCAGCTTAATCAGCCAATACTTATCCTCTCCTCATTACCCCGCCCTCACATAACCCTCCCACATACACTCCTACAGTTGCACCCCTCCCTCATACTTATACTTTCCCCCTCTTCTCTAATTCCCAATATAACTCCAAACGTTATTACACACTCCCTTAATTCCCATAATACCTCTATTACTTTACAACACATTAGCCCCAGTCATAACAATCTGTTTCCTTTATAATCCATACTTCTCTCTCTTTCTCCAGTCTGACATGTTCTCCTTGCAACGTCAAATCCTCCATACCCCCTACCTCCTACTTCTGCTACTAATTCCCTTATACCAAGCCACTTCTTATACCTCCCATGCCTGTCCAATTCTTCCAACAAAAACAACCTCTAAACTTACTCTCCTGTCCCCTCACTCTTTCTTTCATTTCCACTTTATTTCCCTTTCCCTAATTCAATCCAACCCTCTGCGCCTTTTCCATCCCAAAATCTTCTCCGCCAAAGCCAAAATAGTGTCACCAACTCCATTCTATAATCCTCCCAAACCTACTCCTTGCAAGCCAAAATGGCTAAAGGATGTCTCCTTTAACAAACTATTCCTAGCATGTGACATCCACCCCAACCCTGGTCCCTTAACCTACAACAACAACACCAACCCCATAACTATTTCCACCTCTGATAATACCCTAAAGATCTTCACAATAAATGCTCAGAGTCTTAGCAATAAATCTCACCAATTCCACACCAGGCTAAGCCATAACCAACCTGACATCCTAGCCATCTCTGAAACCTGACTCAAACCCTCCATCTCTGATTCAGAAATTCTGCCCCCTGGATTTCATATTCTCAGAAATGACCGTGTAAGTAAAAACGGTGGTGGCACTGCCTTAGTCTATTCTAATCTGCTCACCCTAATACCCCTCCAAATTCCTATCCCCCAATTCAAGAACACTGAACTAACCGCTGGACTACTAAAACTAAACAAGCAGAAAAACATTTGCTTCATTGCCCTCTATATCCCTCCTGGTAATAATATATCAATACTTGAAGAAATTCTCCTATGGGCTTCCACAAAACTTAACTATGAGACTTACATCTTAGGAGATGTAAATACTGATTGGAACAAACTCAACATCCCCTCTCCTTCCCTATCTATCAACCTCTACAATTTCACTCAGACTATCCTCTCTATCACCTGACCTAACAAAATTAATCCCCTTGGATCCATCTTAGACTGGATCCTAGTCTCTAACCCTAATAAAATAACCAAATCCGGCACAATCTCTGATACCATTAGTGACCATCTACCAGCCTTCATTCATCACTCCACTAGCTCTTCTCCACAACAACATCAATATATCCTTACTCGCAACCTTCGTAACTTCAAGCCTACTACTTTCCCAAATATATTCAAACAAATGAACTGGCATATTCTTAACACCCTTCCCCTCGATAAAGATATAGACCACTTCAACTCTGTCTTCCTTGAAACTTTAAACTCCATAGCCCCCCTTAGAAATAAAAGAATCAAAACTAACACAGTTCCCTGGCTCTCCAAAGAGACCAAACAAATAATGCACCAAAGGGACAAACTGTGGAAATTTCACCAAAATAACAATTTACCCAATACCTTGCTTCAGTATAAACAGCTCCATAACCTCTCAAAAAAGCTAATCAACAAGGACAAGAAAAACTACTATACTAAGCTCCAGTCTAATAACTATAATACTCCAAAACAGTTTTGGAAGACAATAAACTCGCTTCTCCATCCAGGCTCAAAAACTAATCCATTTCCCAATCCAAGTAAAACTGACCATCAACTAGGTTCTGAATTCAATTTCTTTTTCATTGAAACCATTTCTTCCCTCACAAAATATTTTCCCAACAATAACCCAGCTACCCTTCACCCTCCCCCTCAAATCCTCCAAATAACCTTCCTCGTCTATTTGAGCTTAAATCCGTCTCCACAACTCTCATAAAAAACTCCTATCCAAACTTAAGCCCTGCTCCAATGCACCCGACAACATTCCCTCATCCTACCTAAAACATGCCACAGATGGCATTGTTCTCCCAATCAGTATCATTACAAACAGATCGATCAAAGAATTCTATGTCCCCAAACTCTGGCACTCGGCCTTCATTCTCCCACTCCATAAGGGAGGAAAAAATGCCAGCATCTCAAATTTCCGCCCTATTGCCTTACTATCCCCTATTTCTAAAATCCTTGAAAAGTGCATCCACCTCCAACTTATGCCATTCCTGACCCAAAACAATCTCCTCACACATACTCAGCATGGCTTCCGCCCCAGCCACAGCACCATAAATGCCATAATTTCTTTCTTAGATACTGTCAACCAAGCCCGTGATGCAGGACAGCTAGTTTCTACTGTTCTTCTTGATCTGTCCAAGGCATTTGACACTATCTCCCATAACCATCTGCTTTGTCATCTCTCAAACCTTCACATCTCCCCTAAAACTATATCCTGGTTCTTCAGCTATCTACCAGACAGATCTCAGGCTGTCAAATGGAAAAACTCCATCTCTTCCTTCTTACCCAGCCCCACTGGTGTCCCACAGGGATCCATACTCCGACCTATGGTATTCAACATCTTCATCAATAACTTTCACACTGCTATTCCTGACACCTAAATCATTCAATACATGGATGACTCAACCCTAGCCTGCTCTGCCTCTAACCTCTCTGAATTGCTGTCTAAAACCCAAACTGCCTTTTCTCAAAAACTGAAAACTGGATGCACAAAAACCACCTCTCTCTTAGTGCAAGCAAATCCAAAATTCTACTATTCCCACCCACTAAGAACTATTCCTTCAATAAAAATGACTTCAAAATCCTTAGCCAAACCAACACACCTATAGAAGTCATCCCCTTCGCTAAACTACTTAGCATAATAGTTGATGAACACCTAAGGTTTGATATAAATGTACAACAAAACATTAAAAAGACCCACCAAAAGCTAGGTATGTTATATAGGAACAATCACTTTCTCTCCAACTCAACAAGGCACACCCTGGCCTCTAGTTTTCTTCTTCCTTCCTTACTATATGGTGCCCCTCTCCTAACCAACCTGTCCTCCTCCATTACCTCCAAATTAGAAAGCTGCTACAATAAAATCTCTAAATTTGCCTCGAAATCCAAAAATTCCACTCAACACTGCCTTACCCTACTAGCCGTGAACTGGCTAGAACTACCAAACTACCTAGATTACCTACAACTCTTTATAGCACACACACTCATATTTCAGCCTACAAAATGCCCTGCTCTAAATAATATCCTTCCCCCCTATATTCCCAACAGAACCCTTAGATCTGAACATCAGAACTTAATAGCTATCCATAAACCCAAACATCCTGTTGGCCAACTGCTCCTCTCCCATGTTCTAGGCAAAAAATGGAATTCCCTTCCTCAATCACTAAGAAGCACCCCAAACTATGAAAATTTCAAAGCCCAGCTTTTCATACACCTGTCTACTAAACAGAAATGCCCCTGCCTCCTCCCTACTTAAGCTCTGATTACCTTAAGCCTTAAGAGTCTCCCCCTTCCAGCACATAATCCCTCCTTACTTAAGCTTCGATCACTTCAAGCCATAAGAGTCTCCCCCGACTGGCACATAATCCCTATATACTGCCCTCAGACATATTCTTTCATCTCTATCAAATCTCCCTGCACTCTCCTGCGGCTTTGTTCCTCTCCTTACTTCTTCCACTCCTACAGCTATATTTTCTCAACAAAACTTGTAAATATTGTAAATATAGAGTACTCCTTTCTACTCTAATATATGCATGTAAAGCATATCCACAATTTCTCAAATTCTTGCAATTTCTCAATACATATCAAATATCTATACAATCTTAACACTCAGTTTCAATAAATTTCTGCAAACATATACTCAATGAAAAAGCTTAATTTAATCTGTTACACAAAATTGTTTCTGGTACTAGGTTGTACCTCTTGTAATCATATTTGTAAACTGCTAATGCATTCTCAGACCTTGCTTGTATTTCTTGTAAATCCTGTATGTAAACTGTTTTTTTTTAATGCATTCTCTGAGCTTTTCTCCCCAGGACTCCACTGAAAATGGGCCATGTTGACCCAGTGGACTTCCCTGGTAATCAAACTGGAAATAAATAAATAATAAATAAATTATATATATATATATATATATATATATATATATATATATATATATATATATATATATATATAGATATATATATATATTTCATTAAGGTTTTATATATTTAAGTCAGTTATATATGTACTTTTTATATGGAAGAGATTTATGTGACTAATGTTTTTAATTAGGACAACAGAATGTTTGTCTTCTTCTTTTGACTTTTTCCCGGTTAGGGATCACCACAGCGGATCACCTGTCCGCTCATGATTGGCAGTGGAGTTTTACAGTGTTGAGTTGCCAGCCCAGTGCTCAACCTTCCATAGAAGGCACACACACACACACACACACACACACACACACACACACACACACACACACACACACACACACACACACACACACACACACACACACACACGCACTCACACCTAGGGCCAATTTAGAGGGTCCAATCCACCTGCAGCATGTCTTTGGAATGTGGGAGGAAACCAGAGCACCCAGAGGAAACCCACGCAACCACAGGGAGGACATGCAGACTCCGCACAGAAGGCACCCCAGCCGAGGATCGAACTGGAGGACCTCTTGCTGTGAGGCGACAATGCTAACCACTGCACCACCGTGGCCACCCATATCAGAATGTTTGTAATTTAATGAAATTAAAGTATGCATTAGATAGGTTCAATGGTTTAATCGAAGTAATTAGATTTAATTTATTGCAGTATTTATTGAGATTTGTTTGGTATGGTGCTTTATCTGATGAAGTTACTGACGAAAACGTACTGGTTGTGCTCAACTTTCCTTATTTGTTTTGGTGCTGTTTGAATAAAAGGTGAATTGGGGTTATGGCTATCCAAGTGCTTCTTTCTTGGTTTTAATATCTAAAAATGACTTCTTGAGTAAAAAAAAAAAAAAAAAAAGAAAGAAAGAAAAAAGTGGGGTTGAGCTTGGGAGCTGTGTAGACACCCTAGCTCTAAAACTTTAAAATCTGATGGAAATCCAGCTGCAAAACTCCTGTCCCCTCCAGCCTACACAAAAAAAGTAAAATGTGTGGAGAACAAGGACAGCTACCTGTACAGAGATCAACACAGTATTGTGCACTTTTGCTTTGTTCCATTTTAATGGAGAGGATTGTTTTTACCCGCTCTGCTGTATGTAAATACAATAAGTTTTATTCTGCATTTTAAAGCACTAAATCCTGTTAATGTTGTATTTATAAATGCTATCCAGTATCCCAATGTAACTATATAGTCTATGAATGTAAAGTCTAACGCCTTCCGTTACAGCCTTATTCAATACTGCACAGGTGGAGAATTTGTAGGTGCTCTGCAAACATAATGAATATGTCCAGGACACAGGGGGTTGTATCCGACAAAGGGTGTGGATAGCAAATGATGGCTAAATGTATATATTCTGTACATTCTGAGCAATAAGCAGGAAGGTAGAAAACTATCAGTATGGACAGTAGCACTTTATAGAAACTATGCCTATTAAAATGCTATTATTTGAAAGTTGTTACTGGTACAATTCTACCTGCAAGAGTGAGCTTTGGCCACAGTTTTATAAGTGACATCTGCCAAATGTAAGAAAATGTCTGTGTAAAGGAGATGGGGGTCAACATAATGCTATTTCTCTGAACGTATTATAATCAAGGAAAGAGATACAAGCTGCATTAATACTGATCCTTAAAGTTGACTCAGTTAGCAATGACTCTTGGATTCATTCACCTTCCAAAGATTTTGTCAGCAACATGAAAAACTCTTACAAATTAACAGTGTGCAAGGATTAAGCTGACTATAGCCTTCATTTACTTCCCATGGGTTTTGTCAGAAGTAGGAAAAATGTTTACAAACCCTGGAAGCCTTTCTTGTTGGCATAATGTACTACTAAAAGAACAGCTGTATTGTGCTCTCAAGGGGAAAAAAGCTGTTAGTTACAGTCCAACAAATAGCTCTTGTGATTTGAAGGTTAGCCTCCTTTAGGTTGAGCTTGAAACTGAAAGGTACATATCTTTGACAAAAGAGAAGATATAGACATTTGTCATTATTTCAATATATATCTTTCCAACTAATGACACAGTACAAAATATTGAATTAGCATAATAATAAAAATGAGAGGTTCCATTTGCTACAGATAATTGAACACACAGACACACACACACACACACATGGATGCGCACAGACACAAACACACTCATGCACAAATACACACACGTGTGCATGCACAGTAAAATGGAATGACAATGCGACTTTTTACTTATGTCCATTATAGCTAATGTAAAAGATGAAAATAAAAAATATACTTCAGGCAACAAATCTATACACTATGTATACATTTTAGAGACATAGAAAGGGTTACAATAATCAATATTATATTAAAAACAAAATTACACTATAAAACTATATTAGATATTAATATTTAAAATGATGAATAAAAACAGGACAAAAGTACAGAATACTCACTAATACATTAGATAAAGATATTGTGTCCAAAGAGATACTGTTTCTGGTTCATAGGTTCATAGGTTCATAGGCTGGTACTAGGCTATCAGCCCTAGGGCCTATACAAGCCTAGCCATAACAATTCCCTGGCTATTTCTTCCCACACTATTTACTTCCCTGGACCCCTATCTAGCAGGGTGACTGACGTGATCAGCTGGGTGAATTTTCTTTCTCCCATCCAATCATCAAGGTTCCTTTAGAAGAGGGCCAAAGAGGTGCTCTGCTTGACATGTATGGTTATAGACATTCTTCCAGTGACTTTCATTACCACTTTCTAAACAGAGTAATACTACCCACAAGTATAATGTGATCACAGTGACAATAGCTACAGATGTAGTAGATTTCATTGTAATCACAGAGAGCAGCTGTAAATGTAGCAGCTTTCTATGTGATCACAGTGACAATATCTACAGATGCAGTAGATTGCTATGATCACAGAGACAATACCTGTAAATGTAGTAGCTTTCTATGTGATCACAGTGACAATATATAAAGATGTAGTAGATTTCTATGTGATCACAGAGACAATAGCTGTAAAAGTAATAGCTTTCTATGTGATCACAGTGACAATATCTACAAATATAGTAGATTCTATGTGATCACAGAGACAATAGCTGTAAATGTAGTAGTTTCCTATGTGATCACAGTGACAATATCTACATATGTAGTAGATTTCTATGTGATCACAGAGACAATAGATGTAAATGTAGTAGCTTTCTTTTTGATCACAGCGACAATATCTGCAGCTGTCGTAGATTTCTATGTGATCACAGAGACAATAGATGTAAATGTAGTAGCTTTCTATATGATCACAGTGACAATATCTACAGATGTAGTAGATTTCTATGTGATCACAGAGACAATAGCTGTAAATGTAGTAGCTTTCTATATGATCACAGTGACAATATCTACAGATGTAGTAGATTTCTATGTGATCACAGAGACAATAGCTGTAAATGTAGTAGCTTTCTATGTGATCACAGTGACAATATCTACAGATGTAGTAGATTTCTATGTGATCACAGAGACAATAGCTGTAAATGTAGTAGCTTTCTATGTGATCACAGTGACAATATCTACAGATGTAGTAGATTTCTATGTGATCACAGAGACAATAGATGTAAATGTAGTAGCTTTCTATGTGATCACAGTGACAATATCTACAGATGTAGTAGATTTCTATGTGATCACAGAGACAATAGCTGTAAATGTAGTAGCTTTCTATGTGATCACAGTGACAATATCTACAGATGTAGCAGCTTTGTATGTGATCACAGAGACAATAGCTGTAAATGTAGTAGCTTTCTATGTGATCACAGTGACAATATCTACAGATGTAGTAGATTTCTATGTGATCACAGAGACAATAGCTGTAAATGTAGTAGCTTTCTATGTGATCACAGTGACAATATCTACAGATGTAGTAGATTTCTATGTGATCACAGTGACAATATCTACAGATGTAGTAGCTTTCTATGTGATCACAGAGACAATAGCTGTAAATGTAGTAGCTTTCTATGTGATCACAGTGACAATATCTACAGATGTAGTAGATTTCTATGTGATCACAGAGACAATAGCTGTAAATGTAGTAGCTTTCTATGTGATCACAGTGACAATATCTACAGATGTAGTAGATTTCTATGTGATCACAGAGACAATAGCTGTAAATGTAGTAGCTTTCTATGTGATCACAGTGACAATATCTACAGATGTAGTAGCTTTCTATGTGATCACATAGATAATAGCTGTAAATGTAGTAGCTTTCTATGTGATCACAGTGACAATATCTACAGATGGGGTAGATTTGTATGTGATCACAGAGACAATAGCTGTAATGTAGTAGCCTTCTATGCAATCACAGTGACAATATCTACAGATGTAGTAGATTTCTATATGATCACAGACACAATCGGAGTAAATGCATTAGCTTTCTATTTGATCACAGCGACAATATCTACAGATGTAGCAGATTTCTATGTGATCACAGAGACAATAGCTGTAAATGTAGTAGCTTTCTATGTGATCACAGCGAAAATATCAACAGATGTAGTAGATTTCTATGTGATCACAGAGACAATAGTTGTAAATGTAGTAGCTTTCTATGTGATCACAGTGACAATATATACAGATGTAGTAGATTTCTATGTGATCACAGAGACAATAGTTGTAAATGTAGTAGCTTTCTATGTGATCACAGTGACAATATCTACAGATGTAGTAGATTTCTATGTGATCACAGAGACAATAGCTGTAAATGTAGTAGTTTCCTATGTGATCACAGTGACAATATCTACAGATGTAGTAGATTTCTATGTGATCACAGAGACAATAGTTGTAAATGTAGTAGCTTTCTATGTGATCACAGTGACAATATCTACAGATGTAGTAGATTTCTATGTGATCACAGAGACAATAGCTGTAAATGTAGTACCTTTCTATGTGATCACAGTGACAATATCTACACATGTATTAGATTTCTATGTCATCACAGAGACAATAGCTGTAATGTAGTAGCTTTCTATGTGATCACAGTGACAATATCTACAGATGTAGTAGATTTCTATATGATCACAGAGACAATAGATGTAAATGTAGTAGCTTTCTATTTGATCACAGTGACAATATCTACACATGTATTAGATTTCTATGTCAACACAGAGACAATAGCTGTAAATGTTGTTGCTTTCTATTTGATCACAGCGACAATATCTACAGATGCAGTAAATTTCGATTTTTTTCACAGAGACAATATCTGTAAATGTAGTAGCTCTCTATGTGATCACAGAGACAATATATACAGATGTAGTAGATTTCTATGTGATCACAGAGACAATAGTTGTAAAAGTAGTAGCTTTTTATGTGATCACATTGACAATATCTAAAGATGTAGTAGATTTCTATGTGATCACAGAGACACTAGCTGTAAATGTAGTATCTTTCTATGTGATCACAGTGACAATATCTACAGATGTAGTAGATTTCTATGTGATCACAGAGACAATAGTTGTAAATGTAGTAGCTTTCTATGTGATCACAGTGACAATATCTACAGATGTAGTAGATTTCTATGTGATCACAGACACAATAGCTGTAAATGTAGTAGCTTTCTATGTGATCACAGTGACAATATCTACAGATGTAGTAGATTTCTATGTGATCACAGAGACAATAGCTGTAAATGTAGTAGCTTTCTATGTGATCACAGTGACAATGTCTACAGATGTAGTAGATTTCTATATGATCACAGAGGCAATAGCTGTAAATGTAGTAGCTTTCTATGTGATCACAGTGACAATATCTACAGATGTAGTAGATTTCTATGTGATCACAGAGACAATAGCTGTAAATGTAGTAGCTTTCTATGTGATCACAGTGACAATATCTACAGATGTAGTAGATTTCTATGTGACCACAGAGACAATAGCTGTAAATGTAGTAGCTTTCTATGTGATCACAGTGACAATATCTACAGATGTAGTAGATTTCTATGTGATCACAGAGACAATAGCTGTAAATATAGTAGGTTTCTATGTGATCACAGTGACAATATATACAGATGTAGTAGATTTCTTTGTGATCACATAGACAATAGCTGTAAATGTAGTAGCTTTCTATATGATCATAGTGACGATATCTACAGATGTAGCAGCTTTCTATGTGATCACAGAGACAATAGCTGTAAATGTAGTAACTGTATATGTGATCACAGTGACTTATCTACAGATGTAGTAGATTTCTTGGTGATCACAGAGACAATACTTGTAAAGGAAGCAGCTTTCTATGTGATCACAGTGACAATGTCTACAGATGTAGTAGATTTCTATGTGATCACAGAGACAATACTTGTAAATGTAGTAGCTTTCTATGTGATCACAGTGACAATATCTACAGATGTAGTAGATTTCTATGTGATCACAGAGACAATAGCTGTAAATGTAGTAGCTTTCTATGTGATCACAGTGACAATATCTACAGATGTAGTAGATTTCTATGTGATCACAGTGACAGTAGCTGTAAATGTAGTAGCTTTCTATGTGATCTCAGTGACAATATCTATAGATGTAGTAGATTTCTTTGTGATCACAGAGACAATAGCTGTAAATGTAGTTGCTTTCTATGTGATAACAGTGACAATATCTACAGATGTAGTAGATTTCTATGTGATCACAGAGACAATAGATGAAAATGTAGTACCTTTCTATGTGATCATGGTGACAATATCTACAGATGTAGTAAATATCTATGTGATCACAAGACAATAGCTGTAAATGTATTAGCTTTCTATGTGATCACAGTGACAATATCTACAGATGTAGTAGATTTCTATGTGATCACAGAGACAATAGCTGTAAATGTAGTAGCTTTCTATGTGATCACAATGACAATACCTACAGATGTTGTAGATTTCTATGTGATCACAGAAACAATAGCTGTAAATGTAGTAGCTTTCTATGTGATCACAGTGACAATATCTACTGATGTAGTAGATTTCTATGTGATCACAGAGACAATAGTTGTAAATGTAGTAGCTTTCTATGTGATCACAGTGACAATAGCTACAGATGTAGTAGATTTCACTGTGATCACAGAGACAATAGCTGTAAATGTAGTAGCTTTCTATGTGATCACAGTGACAATATCTACAGATGTAGTAGATTTCTATGTGATCACAGAGACAATAGCTGTAAATGTAGTAGCTTTCTATGTGATCACAGTGACAATATATACAGATGTACTAGACTTGTATGTGATCACAGAGGCAATAGCTGTAAATGTAGTAGCTTTCTATGTGATCACAGTGACAATATCTACAGATGTAGTAGATTTCTATGTGACCACAGAGACAATAGCTGTAAATGTAGTAGCTTTCTATATGATCACAGTGACAATATCTACAGATGTAGTAGATTTCTTTGTGATCACAGAGACAATAGCTGTAAATGTAGTAGCTTTCTATATGATCACAGTGACAATATCTGCAGATGTAGTAGATTTCTATGTGATCACAGCGACAGTTGCTGTAAATGTAGTAGCTTTCTATGTGATCTCAGTAACAATATCTACAGATGTAGTAGATTTATTTGTGATCACAGAGACAATAGCTGTAAATGTAGTAGCTTTCTATGTGATCACAGTGACAATATCTACAGATGTAGTAGATTTCTATGTGATCACAGAGACAATAGCTGTAAATGTAGTAGCTTTCTATGTGATCACAGTGACAATATCTACAGATGTAGTAGATTTCTATGTGATCACAGAGACAATAGCTGTAAATGTAGTAGCTTTCTATGTGATCACAGTGACAATATCTACAGATGTAGTAGATTTCTATGTGATCACAGAGACAATAGTTGTAAATGTAGTAGCTTTCTATGTGATCACAGTGACAATATCTACAGATGTAGTAGATTTGTATGTGATCACAGAGACAATAGCTGTAAATGTAGTAGCTTTCTATGTGATCACAGTGACAATATCTACAGATGTAGTATTTCTATATGATCACAGGGACAATAGCTATAAATGTAGTAGCTTTCTATTTGATCACAGTGACAATATCTACAGATGTAGTAGATTTCTATGTGATCACAGAGACAATAGCTGTAAATGTAGTAGCTTTATATGTGATCACAGTGACAATATCTACAGATGTAGTAGATTTCTATGTGATCACAGAGACAATAGTTGTAAATGTAGTAGCTTTCTATGTGATCACAGTGACAATATCTACAGATGTAGTAGATTTCTATGTGACCACAGAGACAATAGCTGTAAATGTAGTAGCTTTCTCTGTGATCACAGTGACAATATATACAGATGTAGTAGATTTCTTTGTGATCACATATACAATAGCTGTAAATGTAGTAGCTTTCTATATGATCATAGTGACGATATCTGCAGATGTAGCAGCTTTCTATGTGATCACAGAGACAATAGCTGTAAATGTCATAACTCTATATGTGATCACAGTGACTTATCTACAGATGTAGTAGATTTCTATGTGATCACAGAGACAATACTTGTAAATGTAGTAGCTTTCTATGTGATCACAGTGACAATGTCTACAGATGTAGTAGATTTCTATGTGATCACAGAGACAATACTTGTAAATGTAGTAGCTTTCTATGTGATCACAGTGACAATATCTACAGATGTAGTAGCTTTCTATGTGATCACAGTGACAATATCTGTAAATGTAGTAGCTTTCTATGTGATCACAGTGACAATATCTACAGATTTAGTAGATTTGTATGTGATCACAGAGACAATAGCTGTAAATGTAGTAGCTTTCTATGTGATCACAGTGACAATATCTACAGATGTAGTAGATTTCCGTGTGATCACAGAGACAATAGTTGTAAATGTAGTAGCTTTCTATGTGATCACAGTGACAATATCTACAGATGTAGTAGCTTTCTATGTGATCACAGAGACAATAGCTGTAAATGCAGTAGCTTTCTATGTGATTACAGTGACAATACCTACAGATGTAGTAGATTTCTATGTGATCACAGAGACAATAGCTGTAAATGTAGGATCTTTCTATGTGAGCAGTGACAATATCTACAGATGTAGTAGATTTATGTGCTCACAGAGATAACAGCTGTAAATGTAGTAGCTTTCTATGTGATCACAGTGACAATATCTACAGATGTAGTAGATTTCTATGTGATCACAGAGACAATAGCTGTAAATGTAGTAGCTTTCTATGTGATCACAGTGACAATATCTACAGATGTAGTAGATTTCTATGTGATCACAGAGACAATAGCTGTAAATGTAGTAGCTTTCTATGTGATCACAGTGACAATATATACAGATGTAGTAGATTTCTATGTGATCACAGAGACAATAGCTGTAAAAGTAATAGCTTTCTATGTGATCACAGCGACAATATCTGCAAATATAGTAGATTCTATGTGATCACAGAGACAATAGCTGTAAATGTAGTAGCTTTCTATGTGATCACAGTATCAATATCTACAGATGTAGTAGATTTCTATGTGATCACAGAGACAATAGCTGTAAATGTAGTAGCTTTCTATATGATCACAGTGACAATATCTACAGATGTAGTAGATTTCTATGTGATCACAGAGACAATAGCTGTAAATGTAGTAGCTTTCTATGTGATCACAGAGACAATACCTACAGATGTAGCAGCTTTCTATGTGATCACAGAGACAATAGCTGTAAATGTTGTAGTTTCTATGTGATCACAGTGACAATATCTACAGATGTAGTAGATTTCTATGTGATCACAGAGACAATAGCTGTAAATGTAGTAGCTTTCTATGTGATCACAGTGACAATATCTACAGATGTAGTAGATTTCTATGTGATCACAGAGACAATAGCTGTAAATGTAGTAGCTTTCTATGTGATCACAGTGACAATATCTACAGATGTAGTAGATTTCTATGTGATCACAGAGACAATAGCTGTAAATGTAGTAGCTTTCTCTGTGATCACAGTGACAATATATACAGATGTAGTAGATTTCTTTGTGATCACATAGACAATAGCTGTAAATGTAGTAGCTTTCTATATGATCATAGTGACGATATCTACAGATGTAGCAGCTTTCTATGTGATCACAGAGACAATAGCTGTAAATGTAGTACCTTTATATGTGATCACAGTGACAATATCTACAGATGTAGTAGATTTCTATGTGATCACAGAGACAATACTTGTAAATGTAGTAGCTTTCTATGTGATCACAGTGACAATATCTACAGATGTAGTAGATTTCTATGTGATCACAGAGACAATACTTGTAAATGTAGTAGCTTTCTATGTGATCACAGTGACAATATCTACAGATGTAGTAGATTTCTATGTGATCACAGAGACAATAGCTGCAAATGTAGTAGCTTTCTATGTGATCACAGTGACAATATCTACAGATGTAGTAGATTTCTATGTGATCACAGAGACAATAGCTGTAAATGTAGTAGCCTTCTATGTGATCACAGTGACAATATCTACAGATGTAGTAGATTTCTATGTGATCACAGAGACAATAGCTGTAAATGTAGTAGCTTTCTATGTGATCACAGTGACAATATCTACAGATGTAGTAGATTTCTATGTGATCACAGAGACAATAGCTGTAAATGTAGTAGCTTTCTATGTGATCACAGTGACAATATCTACAGATGTAAAATATTTCTATGTGATCATAGAGACAACATCTGTAAATGTAGTAGCTTTCTATATGATCACAGTGACAATATCTACAGATGTAGTAGATTTCTTTGTGATCACAGAGACAATAGCTGTAAATGTAGTAGCTTTCTATATGATCACAGTGACAATATCTACAGATGTAGTAGATTTCTTTGTGATCACAGAGACAATAACTGTAAATGTAGTAGCTTTCTATGTTATCAAAATGACACTATCTGCAGATGTAGTAGATTTCTATGTGATCACAGCGACAGTAGCTGTAAATGTAGTAGCTTTCTATGTGATCACAGCGACAATATCTACAGATGTAGTAGATTTCTATGTGATCACAGAGACAATAGCTGTAAATGTAGTAGCTTTCTATGTGATCACAGTGACAATATCTACAGATGTAGTAGATTTCTATGTGATCACAGAGACAATAGTAAATGTAGTAGCTTTCTATGTGATCACAGTGACAATATCTACAGATGTAGTAGATTTGTATGTGATCACAGAGACAATAGCTGTAAATGTAGTAGCTTTCTATGTGATCTCAGTGACAATATCTACAGATGTAGTAGATTTCTATGTGATCACAGAGACAACATCTGTAAATGTAGTAGCTTTCTATATGATCACAGTGACAATATCTACAGATGTAGTAGATTTCTATGTGATCACAGAGACAATAGCTGTAAATGTAGTAGCTTTCTATGTGATCACAGTGACAATATCTACAGATGTAGTAGATTTCTATGTGATCACAGAGACAATAGATGAAAATGTAGTACCTTTCTATGTAATCACAGTGACAATATCTACAGATGTAGTAGATTTCTATGTGATCACAGAGACAATAGCTGTAAATGTAGTACCTTTCTATGTGATCACAGTGACAATATCTACACATGTATTAGATTTCTATGTCATCACAGAGACAATAGTTGTAAATGTAGAAGCTTTCTATGTGATCACAGTGACAATATCTACACATGTATTAGATTTCTATGTCATCACAGAGACAATAGTTGTAAATGTAGTAGCTTTCTATGTGATCACAGTGACAATATCTACAGATGTAGTAGATTTCTATGTGATCACAGAGACAATAGTTGTAAATGTAGTAGCTTTCTATGTGATCACAGTGACAATATCTACAGATGTAGTAGATTTCTATGTGATCACAGAGACAATAGCTGTAAATGTAGTAGTTTTCTATGTGATCACAGTGACAATATCTACAGATTTAGTAGATTTCCATGTGATCAAAGAGACAATAGTTGTAAATGTAGTAGCTTTCTATGTGATCACAGTGACAATATCTACAGATGTAGTAGATTTGTATGTGATCACAGAGACAATAGCTGTAAATGTAGTAGCTTTCTATGTGATCACAGTGACAATATCTACAGATGTAGTAGATTTCTATGTGATCACAGAGACAATAGTTGTAAATGTAGTAGCTTTCTATGTGATCACAGTGACAATATCTACAGATGTAGTAGATTTCTATGTGATCACAGAGACAATAGCTGTAAATGTAGTAGCTTTCTATGTGATCACAGTGACAATATCTACAGATGTAGTAGATTTCTATGTGATCACAGAGACAATAGCTGTAAATGTAGTAGCTTTCTATGTGATCACAGTGACAATATCTACAGATGTAGTAGATTTCTATGTGATCACAGAGACAATAGCTGTAAATGTAGTAGCTTTCTATGTGATCACAGTGACAATATCTACAGATGTAGTAGATTTCTATGTGATCACAGAGACAATAGCTGTAAATGTAGTAGCTTTCTATATGATCACAGTGACAATATCTACAGATGTAGTAGATTTCTTTGTGATCACAGAGACAATAGCTGTAAATGTAGTAGCTTTCTATGTGATCACAGTGACAATATCTACAGATGTAGTAGATTTCTTTGTGATCACAGAGACAATAGCTGTAAATGTAGTAGCTTTCTATGTGATCACAGTGACAATATCTACAGATGTAGTAGATTTATTTGTGATCACAGAGACAATAGCTGTAAATGTAGTAGCTTTCTATATGATCACAGTGACAATATCTACAGATGTAGTAGATTTCTATGTGATCACAGAGACAATAGCTGTAAATGTAGTAGCTTTCTATGTGATCACAGTGACAATATCTACAGATGTAGTAGATTTCTATGTGATCACAGAGACAATAGCTGTAAATGTAGTAGCTTTCTATGTGATCACAGTGACAATATCTACAGATGTAGTAGCTTTCTATGTGATCACAGAGACAATAGCTGTAAATGTAGTAACTTTTTATGTGATCAAAGTGAAAATATCTGCAGATATAGTAGATTTCTGTCTGATCACAGAGACAATAGTTGTAAATATTGTAGCTTTCTCTGTATTCACAGTGACAATATCTACAGATGTAGTAGATTTCTATGTGATCACAGAGACAATAGCTGTAAATGTAGTACCTTTCTATGTGATCACAGTGACAATATCTACACATGTAGTAGATTTCTATGTGATCACAGAGACAATAGTTGTAAATGTAGTAGCTTTCTATGTGATCACAGTGACAATATCTACAGATGTAGTAGATTTCTATGTGATCACAGAGACAATAGCTGTAAATGTAGTAGCTTTCTATGTGATCACAGTGACAATATCTACAGATGTAGTAGATTTGTATGTGATCACAGAGGCAATAGCTGTAAATGTAGTAGCTTTCTATGGGATCACAGTGACAATATCTACAGACGTAGTAGATTTCTTTGTGATCACAGAGACAATAGCTGTAAATGTAGTAGCTTTCTATGTGATCACAGTGACAATATCTACAGATGTAGTAGATTTCTATGTGATCACAGAGACAATAGCTGTAAATGTAGTAGCTTTCTATGTGATCACAGTGACAATATCTACAGATTTAGTAGATTTCTATGTGATCACAGAGACAATAGTTGTAAAAGTAGTAGCTTTCTATGTGATCACAGTGACAATATCTACAGATGTAGTAGATTTCTATGTGATCACAGAGAAAATAGCTGCAATGTAGTAGCCTTCCATGTGATCACAGTGACAATATCTACAGCTGTAGTAGATTTCTATATGATCACAGAGACAATAGTTGTAAATGTAGTAGCTTTCTATGTGATCACAGTGACAATATCTACAGATGTATAGATTTCTATGTGATCACGCAGACAATAGCTGTAAATGTTGAAGCTTTCTATGTGATCACAGTGACAATGTCTACAGATGTTGTATATTTCTATGTGATCACAGAGACAATAGCTGTAAATGTAGTAACTTTGTATGTGATCACAGCGACAATATCTACAGATGTAGTAGATTTCTATGTGATCACAGAGACAATAGGTGTAAATGTAGTAGCTTTCTATGTGATCACAGTGACAATATCTACAGATGTAGTAGATTTCTATGTGATCACAGAGACAATAGCTGTAAATGTAGTAGCTTTCTATGTGATCACAGTGACAATATCTACAGATGTAGTAGATTTCTATGTGATCACAGAGACAATAGCTGTAAATGTAGTAGCTTTCTATGTGATCACAGTGACAATATCTACAGATGTAGTAGATTTCTATGTGATCACAGAGACAATAGTTGTAAATGTAGTAGCTTTTTATGTGATCACAGTGACAATATCGACAGA
>NC_056739.1:1485652632-1485660132 GCF_019279795.1 Protopterus annectens
GTGATCACAGTGACTTATCTACAGATGTAGTAGATTTCTTGATGATCACAGAGCATATATGTAAAGGAAGCAGCTTTCTATGTGATCACAGTGACAATGTCTACAGATGTAGTAGATTTCTATGTGATCACAGAGACAATACTTGTAAATGTAGTAGCTTTCTATGTGATCACAGTGACAATATCTACAGATGTAGTAGATTTCTATGTGATCACAGAGACAATAGTTGTAAATGTAGTAGCTCTCTATGTATTCACAGTGACAATATCCACAGATGTGGTAGATTTCTATGTGATCACAGAGACAATAGCTGTAAATGTAGTCGCTTTCTATGTGATCACAGTGACAATATCTACAGATTTAGCAGCTTTGTATGTGATCACAGAGGCAATAGCTGTAAATGTAGTAGCTTTCTATGTGATCACAGTGACAATAACTACAGATGTAGCAGTTTTGTTTGTGATCACAGAGACAATAGCTTTTAATGTACTAGCTTTCTATGTGATCACAGTGACAATATCTTCAGATGTAGTAGCTTTCTATGTGATCACAGAGACAATAGTTGTAAATGTAGTAGCTTTATATGTTATCACAGTGACAATATCTACAGATGTAGTAGATTTCGTTGTGATCACAGAGACAATATTTGTAAAGGTAGCAGCTTTCTATATGATCACAGTGACAAAGTCTACAGATGTAGTAGATTTGTATGTGATCACAGAGACAATAGCTGTAAATGTAGTAGCTTCTTATATGATTATAGTGACTATATCTACGGATGTAGTAGATTTCTATGTGGTTACAGAAACAATACTTGTGAATATAGTAGCTTTCTATGTGATCATATTGACAATATCTGCAGATATAGTAGCTTTGTTTGTGATCACAGAGACAATAGCTGTAAATGTAGTAACTTTCTATTTGATCTCAGTGACAATATCTACAGATGTAGTAGATTTCTATGTGATCACTGAGAAAATAGCTGTAAATGTAGCTTTTTATGTGATCAGATTGACAATATCTACAGATGTAGTAGATTTCTATGTGATCACTGAGAAAATAGCTGTAAATGTAGCTTTCTATGTGATCACAGTGACAATATCTACAGATGTAGAAGCTTTATATGTGATCACAGACACAATAGCTGTAAATGTAGTAGCTTTCTATGTTACCAAAATGACACTATCTGCAGATGTAGTAGATTTCTATGTGATCACAGCGACAGTGGCTGTAAATGTAGTAGCTTTCTATGTGATCTCATTAACAATATCTACAGATGTAGTAGATTTATTTGTGATCACAGAGACAATAGTAAATGTAGTTGCTTTCTATGTGATCACAGTGACAATATCTACATATGTAGTAGATATCTATGTGATCACAGAAACAATAGTTGTAAATGTAGTAATTTGTATGTGATCACAGTGACAATATCTATAGATGTAGTAGCTTTGTATGTGATCATAGAGACAGCTGTAAATGTAGTAGATTTCTATGTGATCGTAGTGACAATATCTACAGATGTACTAGCTTTGTATGCGAACACAGAACAATAGCTATAAATGTTGTAGCTTTCTCTGTGATCACAGTGACAATATCTACAGATGTAGTAGATTTCTATGTGATGACGGAGACAATTGCTGTAAATGTAGTAGCTTTCTTTGTGATCACATTGACAATATCTGCAGATCTAGTAGATTTCTATGTGATCATAGAAACCATAGCTGTAAATCTTGTAGCCTTCTGTTATCACAGTGACAATATCTACAGATGTAGTAGATTTCTATGTGATCACAGAGACAACAGTTGTAAATGTTGTATCCTTCTATGTGATCACAGAGACAATAATTGTAAATGTAGCAGCTTTCTATGTGATCACAGTGACAATATGTACAGCTGTAGCAGCTTTGTATGTTATCAGAGATATTAGCTATAAATGTAGTAGCTTTCTATGTGATCACAGTGACAATATCTACAGATGTAGTTGATTTCTATGTGATCACAGAGACAATAGCTGCAAATGTACTAACTTTCTATGTGATCACAGTGGCAATATCTTCAGATGTAGTAGATTTCTATGTGATCACAGAAACAATAGCTGTAAATGTAGTAGCTTTCTATTTGATCACAGTGACAATATCTACAGATGTAGTATATTTCTGTGTGATCACAGGGCCAATAGTTGTAAATGTAGTAGCGTATTATGTGATCACAGTGACAATATCTACAGATGTAGTAGATTTCTATTTGATCACAGAGACAATAGCTGTAAATGTAATAGCTTTCTATGTGATCACAGTGACAATATATTCATATGTAGTAGATCACTATGTGATCACAGAGACAATAATTGTAAATGTAGTAGCTTTCTATGTGATCACAGTGACTATATCTGCAGATGTAGCAGCTTCGTATGTGATCACAGCGACTATAACTGTAAATGTAGTAGCTTTCTATATGATCACAGTGACAATATCTAAAGATGTAGATTTATCTGTGATCACAGAGACAATAGCTGTAAATGTAGTAGCTTTTTATGTCATCATAGTGACAATATCTACAGATGTAGTAACTTTGTATGTTATCACAGAGACAATAGCTGTAAATGTAATAGCTTTCTATGTGATCACAGTTATAATATCTAGAGATTTAGTAGCTTTCTATGTGATCACAGTGACAGTATCTTCAGATGTAGTAGATTTCTATGTGATCACAGAGACAATAGTTTTAAATATAGTAGCTTTCTATGTGATGACAGTGACAATATCTACAGATGTAGTAGATTTGTATGTGATCACAGAGCAATAGTTGCAAATGCAGCTTTCTATGTTATCGCAGTGACAGTATCTACAGATGTAGTAGATTTCTATGTGATCACTGAGACAATACTTGTAAATGTAGTAGCTTTCTATTTGATGACACAGACAGTATCTACAGAGGTAGAATATTTCTATGTGATCACAGGGACAATAGTTGTAAATGTAGTAGCGTTTTATGTGATCACAGTGACAATATCTACAGATGTAGTAGATTTCTATTTGATCACAGAGACAACAGCTGTAAATGTAGTAGCTTTCTATGTGATCACAGTGACAATATATACATATGTAGTAGATCACTATGTGATCACAGAGACAATATTTGTAAATGTAGTAGCTTTCTATGTGATCACAGTGACAATATCTACAGATGTAGCAGCTTTGTATGTGATCACAGAGACAATAGCTGTAAAAGTAGTAGCTTTCTATGTCATCATATTGACAATATCTACAGATGTAGTAGCTTTGTGTGTTATCACAGAGACAATAGCTGTAAATGTAATAACTTTCTATGTGATCACAGTGATAATATCTAGAGATTTATTAGCTTTCTATGTGATCACAGTGACAGCATCTTCAGATGTAGTAGATTTCTATGTGATCAAAGGGACAATAGTTTTAAATATAGTAGCTTTCTATGTGATGACAGTGACAATATCTACATATGTAGTAGATTTCTATGTGATCACAGAAACAATAGTTGTAAATGTAGTAGCTTTGTATTTGATCACAGTGACAATATCTATAGATGTAGTAGCTTTGTATGTGATCACAGAGACAGCTGTAAATGTAGTAGATTTCTATGTGATCATAGTGACAATATCTACAGATGTACTAGCTTTGTATGCGAACACAGAACAATAGCTATAAATGTAGTAGCTTTCTCTGTGATCACAGTGACAATATCTACAGATGTAGTAGATTTCTATGTGATGACGGAGACAATTGCTGTAAACGTAGTAGCTTTCTTTGTGATCACATTGACAATATCTGCAGATGTAGTAGATTTCTATGTGATCATAGAAACCATAGCTGTAAATCTTGTAGCTTTCTGTTATCACAGTGACAATATCTACAGATGTAGTAGATTTCTATGTGATCACAGAGACAACAGTTGTAAATTTTGTAGCCTTCTATGTGATCACAGAGACAATAATTGTAAATGTAGTAGCTTTCTATGTGATCACAGTGACAATATCTACAGATGTAGCAGCTTTGTATGTGATCAGAGATATTAGCTATAAATGTAGTAGCTTTCTATGTGATCACATTGACAATATCTACAGATGTAGTTGATTTCTTTGTGATCACAGAGACAATAGCTGTAAATGTACTAACTTTCTATGTAATCATGGTGGCAATATCTTCAGATGTAGTAGATTTTTATGTGATCACAGAGACAATATTTGCAAATGTAGTAGCTTTCTTTTTTTTTCAAAACAGGTTTATTGTTTTAACATATAAGAGAAATATCATAACATTTTTATACAAGTAATTAAAAATAGGTATTATTATAATATTCAACAAAACAACTAAAGTATTTACAAAGACATCCACTACAATCAGATCAATTAATTAAACTAAAATACCATGCTATTGAAATTAAAATTTTTTTAACAAATTTTGTAAATTATCCCATACAATAAAATAAGATGTTTTTCTGTTTGTTCTAGTCCTAATTGTGTTTATTTCCATATGGCACACTATATTCATAACATTTTTAAATTCATTGAACGAAGGAGGTGTATCTGAAATCCAATTTCTAGTTATTATTTTCCTAGCCACTGCTAGAATAGACCATAACAAGGGAAGCTTAACCTTTTAACACTTTGAGGTACAGGTGTGTTGAATAATATAAGAGATTTAGAAATAATGAAATTATCTGTAAAAAGAGCCTGCAAAAATTCATTAATTGACTTCCAGTATTCTTTCAATTTTATACAGTCATAAAACATATGAGCCCAGTCAGCATTAATTTCTACATTACATCTCTTACATAGATTATCTTTATTATTTATTTTATTCATCATCAAAGGTGTATAAAAAGATCTATGTAAAAATTTCCATGTATAAAGTCTCCAGACAATGGAAGACGTAGTTCTATAAGCAGATTCCAATATATATTGTTTATCTTGTTGATTTGGTGGGTCCCCATTAATAGAAGTGAAATAATTCCAGTATGAATCTACACTGTAAAAAGTTTCTTGTCTGATAACTTTATGTATGTATGAAAGTTTACCTTTATCAGAAACTTTATGTTGTAAATTTAATATCAAGTAATCAATCAGTGTTGGAATAGATTCTTTAACAGTTATAGACATTAAATCTATTTTATTAATGAGATGTTGTCTAAAGGTCTGAACCTCTAACCAGCAAGTTTCTCTTAGATCAAATTCTTGCTTTAAGAAATCTAGATTTTTAACTTTATTATCAGATATCAACTGATACCAGTACTTTAGATCATTATCTATAGCTAAATGAGTTCCTTCAGAAGTAGATGACAAAAGCATACCCTGAGTATACATTATAGGAAATACAATAAAATTCCATTCCCTATACTTAGGGTGCATGAATATAAAGTTACGATAACTAATAATAATATTTAATGGGTAACAAACCATATGCTTAGGTGTAACAGGTGAAGTACAAAATTCCTTTAGTAACCATAACATGGAGTTATTTACAATCATATTTTTATGTGTTAAGGAGATTTTCATGAAGTGTATACTAATTAGCTCCCAATAATCTTTCCATTTTGTGACATATGACTGATCTATTAATAAAGTAATAACTTTTTCAATAGAAGAGATAGTATATAAATTAAAGTCTGGTAAAGAAATACCCCCTTGAGACCAGCTATTAGTATGTTTCTTTAATGCAATCCTAGGTCTATTAGGTGCCCATAAGAAATTTAACATTAGTGTGTTCAGTTTCTTGATAATTATTTTTGTAGGTGGAAGTATTATTGATTGTATTAAGTATAAAATCTTGGGGAATATTATCATTTTAATAATTGTAAGTTGCTCCTCCATAGTAAAAAACATATTATTCCAGGTATTAAAAAGATTTTGTATATTAAGAAAACAGGTATTATAATTATTATATATAATAGATTTAATATCTTTAGATAGTATTATACCTAAATAAGTTATCTGACCTGAATTGGGTACATATTTAGTAAAATCACTAATGAGAATATTTTTTCGTGTATATATAGGTAGTATTTTAGTTTTTCTTCATTGAATATTAAACCAGAAATACTTTTAAAATTCATCATGTTATCAAATAGAGACTGTATAGAAGAATTAGATCCTGATGATGTAATTAGAACATCATCTGCAAAAGTTGAATTTTGGATGTTGTATTTTCATCTATTTCAAAACCCTCTATGTCAGTACTGTTTCTGATCAAATTAGCCCAAGGCTCCATTACTAAAGTGAATAATAGTGGAGAAAGTGGACATCCTTGTTTTGTACCTTTAAGAATGGGTATTTTTGTGAAACATATGTTCCTACCTTAATATAAGCCAATGTTCCTTTGTATAAATGTTCAATTAGATTTACAAATGCATCCGAGAAGTTTGTGCACTTCATTAAGGTAAACAGATAGTCCCAACTTACTGAATCAAATGCTGAACTTATATCAAGACTAATAAGTGTTAAATCTTTCTTTTCCTATTTGCAAAATCTATTAATGTTAAAGTTCTTCTTATATTATCAAAAGTATTTCTATTTACAATGAAGCCTGTCTGATCTATATCTATAATGCCGGAATGATTGTCTTCAATCTATCAGCAAAGATATTCATAAACATTTTATAATCAACATTAAGTAATGAGATGGGCCGATATGAAGAACATCTAGTTGGATCTTTATTAGGTTTTAAAATTGGAAATAAATGTATATTGCCAAGATGGGGGTTATTAACTCAGTTTGGGCCAAAATAAAAACCTTATGTATAAATGAATATGTATTTTTAGAAAGGATTTTATATATCTCTGGTATAATACCATCATTACCCGGTGCTTTGTTTGATTTAAGCTTATTTATTTGTGTAATAACTTCTGTATATGAAATACTCTTGTCCAATAGTTTAATCTGTTGTTTATTAAGCTTTTATTCATATTTGTGGTTATAAACTCCTTTATTTTATCTTTAGGTTCCATGTTAATATTATTATGGTTAATTTTGTGAAAGTGATTTCTAAATTCATCTAGTATTTCTGGTATACTAGAAACATTCTTCTTTTCCTTAGAGAAAAGATTTCTTTGATATGGTTTTGTTTATTCAACCTTTTTGTTTTATTTTTAAGTCTATGTAAGTATTTGGGGCTTATTGAATAAGACAAAACTTGTATTTCTCTAAAGTTATTTTAACTTTATGAGTTAAAATTTCTTTGTATTTCTCATTTAGTTTGTTTATTTCTTCAATAACTTTCTTGTCCATAATATTTTCTTTATTATTATGTTTATAAGAGTCTAATTTACTTTGAATATCTAACAATTCCTTATCCCAAGATTTCCTTTTATTATTATACCATCTGATACTTTGTCCATATAGATATGGTTTTAAGGCATCCCAAACATAAACAATGGAGACTTCAGGAGTGTTATTTATGTCTAAAAATGTTTTACTTCTGAAAGTATATATTCTTTATAGTCTTTTAGTTGAGTTAAGTATGC
>NC_056739.1:1485665132-1485687632 GCF_019279795.1 Protopterus annectens
ATAGTTGTAAATGTAGTAGCGTTTTATGTGATCACAGTGACAATATCTACAGATGTAGAAGATTTCTATTTGATCACAGAGACAATAGCTGTAAATGTAATAGCTTTCTATGTGATCACAGTGACAATATATTCATATGTAGTAGATCACTATGTGATCACAGAGACAATAATTGTAAATGTAGTAGCCTTCTATTTAATCACAGTGACAATATCTACAGATGTAGCAGCTTCGTATGTGATCACAGCGACTATAACTGTAAATGTAGTAGCTTTCTATATGATCACAGTGACAATATCTAAAGATGTAGTAGATTTCTCTGTGATCACAGAGACAATAGCTGTAAATGTAGTAGCTTTCTATGTCATCATAGTGACAATATCTACAGATGTAGTAACTTTGTATGTTATCACAGAGACAATAGCTGTAAATGTAATAGCTTTCTATGTGATCACAGTGATAATATCTAGAGATTTAGTAGCTTTCTATGTGATCACAGTGACAGTATCTTCAGATGTAGTAGATTTCTATGTGATCAAAGAGGCAATAGTTTTAAATATAGTAGCTTTCTATGTGATGACAGTAACAATATCTACAGATGTAGTAGATTTGTATGTGATCACAGAGCAATAGTTGTAAATGCAGCTTTCTATGTTATCACAGTGACAGTATCTACAGATGTAGTAAATTTCTATGTGATCACAGAAACAATAGCTGTAAATGTATTAGCTTTCTATGTGATCACAGTGACAATGTCTACTGATGTAGTAGATTTCTATGTGATCACTGAGACAATACTTGTAAATGTAGTAGCTTTTTATTTGATCACACAGACAGTATCTACAGAGGTAGAAGATTTCTATGTGATTACAGGGACAATAGTTGTAAATGTAGTAGCGTTTTATGTGATCACAGTGACAATATCTACAGATGTAGTAGATTTCTATTTGATCACAGAGACAATAGCTGTAAATGTAGTAGCTTTCTATGTGATCACAGTGACAATAGTAGTAGATCACTATGTGATCACAGAGACAATAATTGTAAATGTAGTAGCTTTCTATGTGATCACAGTGACAATATCTACAGATGTAGCAGCTTTGTATGTGATCACAGAGACAATAGCTGTAAAAGTAGTAGCTTTCTATGTCATCATAGTGACAATATCTACAGATGTAGTAGCTTTGTGTGTTATCACAGAGACAATAGCTGTAAATGTAATAGCTTTCTATGTGATCACAGTGATAATATCTAGAGATTTAGTAGCTTTCTATGTGATCACAGTGACAGTATCTTCAGATGTAGTAGGTTTCTATGTGATCACAGGGACAATAGTTTTAAATATAGTAGCTTTCTATGTGATGACAGTGACAATATCTACAGATGTAGTAGATTTTTATGTGATCACAGAGACAACAGCTGTAAATGTAGTAGCTTTCTATGTGATCACAGTGACAATAGTAGTAGATCACTATGTGATCACAGAGACAATAATTGTAAATGTAGTAGCTTTCTATGTGATCACAGTGACAATATCTACAGATGTAGCAGCTTTGTATGTGATCACAGAGACAATAGCTGTAAAAGTAGTAGCTTTCTATGTCATCATAGTGACAGTATCTTCAGATGTAGTAGGTTTCTATGTGATCACAGGGACAATAGTTTTAAATATAGTAGCTTTCTATGTGATGACAGTGACAATATCTACAGAGGTAGTAGATGTGTATGTGATCACAGAGACAATAGTTGTAAATGCAGCTTTCTATGTTATCACAGTGACAATATCTAGAGATGTAGTAGCTTTATATGTGATCACAGAGGCAATAGCTGTAAATGTAGTAGCTTCATAGTGACAATATATACAGATGTAATAGATTTCTATGTGATCACTGAGACAATAGCTGTAAATGTGGTAGCTTTCTATGTGAACACAGTGACAATATATACAGATGGAGTAGATTTCTTTGTGATCCCTGAGACAGCTGTAAATGTAGTAGCTTTCTATGTGATCATACAGTATCTACAGATGTAGTAGATTTCTATGTGATCACGGAGACAATAGCTGTAAATGTAGTAGCTTTCTATGTGATCACAGAGACAATAGCTGTAAGTGTTGTAGCTTTCTATGTGATCACACTGACAATATCTACAGATGTAGTAGCTTTCTATGTGATCACAGATACAATAGCTGTAAATTTAGTGGCTTTCTATTTAATTACAGTGACAATATCTACAGATGTAGTAGATTTCTATATGATCACAGAGACAATAGTTGTAAATGTAGTAGCTTTCTATGTGATCACAGTGACAATATCTACAGATGTAGTAGCTTTGTATGTGATCACAGAGACAATAGCTGTAAATGAAGTAACTTTCTCTTTGATTACAGTAACAATATCTACAGATGTAGTAGCTTTGTTTGTGATCACAGAGACAATAGCTGTAAATGTAATACCTTTCTGTGTGATCGCAGTGACAATATCTACAGGTGTAGTATATTTTTATGTGATCACAGAGACAATTGCTGTAAATGTATTAGCTTTCTATGTGATCGCAGTGACAATATGTACCGATGTAGTAGATTTCTATGTGATCACAGAGACAATAGCTGTAAATGTAGAAGGTTTCTATGTGATCACAGTGACAATATCTACAGATGTAGCAGCTTTGTATGTGATCACAGAGGCAATAGCTGTAAATGTAGTACTTTTCTATGTGATCACAGTGACAATATCTACAGATGTAGACGATTTATATGTGACCACAGAAACAATAGCTGTAAATGTAGTTGCTTTCTATGTGGTCACAGTGACAATATCTACAGATGTAGTAGATTTCTATGTGATCTCAGAGACAATAGTTTAAATGTATTAGCTTTCTATGTGATCACAGTGAAAATATCTACAGATGTAGTAGATTTCTATGTGATCACAGAGATAGTAGCTGTAAATGCAGCAGCTTTCTGCAGCTGCTCTACTTATATCACGCAGGCCACAAAAGATAAAAGTGATTTGCATTCTTGTACTAGGATAGAATTAGATAATCTACACGGCCTCTGACCAAAACAAAGTATTTATCTTCTTTGAAGGAACAACAAAAGCATTAAAAGCATTATTGAGCTACACTGAAACTACAAAGTGAGACTACAGATAAAAAGACAGTGGGATAGAAGAACAGGTATGATTTGTACTATCTGACTAATATTTTGTAACTCCAAATAGCTGTTCCAGTCAAGTAGACATTACCCCCTGAGAAAGTAGTATATAATCATCTGCCTGAACTGCTGCTATAAAACAAAAGTTTGGATTCACCACAAGGTAACACTGGACCAGCAGAATAGCAGAGCTCAGCCTAGAAACCACATTGACAATGGCAGGAGAAGTTCATATGGAGTTTATAGGACGGATGCAAAAAGCAACATAAATATTTCTGTGGGTATGTTATCAGTTTTCAGACTATTATAAGTTGTGCTGTGTACAATTTGGACAAAAGACTAATGCCTTATTGCACAGGACATTTTCTGCCTTGATTTATAATTTTAGTTTAATTTAATTTAATAATTTCTTAGCTAGGTATGTGAAGCTATTCTTCTTTGACCCTTTCCAGCCAAGACCTAGAACACAAGGACAAAGACCAATACAAATGTATTTGTATATTATACCAAACAGAGGTATACAATGCTTTAAAGCTTCTTTCTATAAAATAGTGTTTGTTGAAGAATCAACACAATAGAAGTTGTTTTTGTTGTTGTTTTTCTTTCAGCTTTTCTCTGCTAGGGGTCGCCACAGTGGAACTCCGGTCCACTAATGATTGGCAGTAGATTTTTACGGTGCCGAGGTGCCAGCTCGATGCCCAACCTTCAACAAAGGCATGCCCATTCACGCATGTCTTTCAAACACTACTCGACTGCGGGGAGGACATACAGACTCCACACAGAAGGCACTCTAGCCGAGAATCGAATGGGAGAACCTCTTGCTGTGAGGCGACAATGCTACCGCTGCACCACCGTGGCCTCTCAATAGAAGTACATGATTTAATTGAAAATTACAGTGATAGGTGGAAACATAAACAAACAGCTGTGACAGTTTATCATAGACCACTGTTCTTGTAACCACAAAAGTTATCTTTCATGTTTTCTTGGTCTTGTAGGAAAGAACCACTATGTATACAGGTTTAAAATACAATACTTTTCAGTTTATTGTAGTTGCCAGTCTTTTTCTAATGATCAGCTAATTATTTATTTCAGAGGCTGCAGTACAAAAAGCAGGTAATAGTTCTTTCTTTCTCTGTCTTGCTCAGTTCTAATAGTAGCAAGTAACTCTCTCTCTGTATCTCACTTTATCTGTCTTGCTCTCACTCCCTCCGGAGCTAACTTCATAAGACCCTTGACTTCTCACATTATGTGTGTGGTTTCAATTTATACAGACAGCAGGTTCCCCTGTGTCTAATCTTATATAACATGTAATTTCTTAAAGGGCAAGCCACCTAAAATACCCTGCTGTACCTTAACACCCATTATTACAGGTCTAACTCCTAAAATATTGTCTGGGCAGTACCTCTCAACCAATCAGGGATATATTTTAACAGAATCAGGGACAAAGCCAGAAAAAATCAGGGACAATCAGGGACACTTTTAAAATATTTGTGCTATTAACTTGAGACATTCACAGAATCACAGCATATGAATTAATGTACATTTTGTTAGGTAAAATAAATCTACAACTCTTAGTTATTGCCATTTTTCATTAAGTTTAATTCACCAACTTTCTTCCAAAAGTCATCAGTTTTAGGAGGGATTAAGAGGGACAGAGCTAAAATTTCAGTCAAAATCAGGGACGTCCCTGAAAATCAGGGACAGTTGAGAGGTCATTGCATGAGATATATATATATATATATATATATATATATATATAATGTTATATTATATTATATTATATTATATTATATTATATTATATTATATTATATTAGTTATTGTATTTGTTTACTAGGAAAGTCTGATTGGACACAAGTCCTAGTTTTAGCATAAGCCCAGGGAGAAAAGCTCCACAGAAAGAAAGAAATGCAGCAAAATGACAAAAACACAAGAAAGGAGAAAAGAAAAATGAGATTACATCAAGAATTTTGACAAAGTTCTTAAATTTACAGCAGTAATTCACTACATTATTATATTTACAGACTAATTAATATCAAATGTACAGGAATTATGAAAGAATCAACAGCAGAAGGAAACATCTCTACAATTGTTAATAAATAATGAAACAATCAGTAGCAGAAACTAGGACCCTGCTGAAATGGAAGGAGAAAGAAATTTGGATGGAAGAGTCTTGGTGAAACACCAACATAGCACAGAACCGAGACAAAGCCAGGAATTCAGAAGATGGGATATTAGCTGTAATTTAAAGAACTTTAAGAAGTGATATTGCTATATAGTTAGTGGTCTATATTATATCATCGAACGCTTAAAAAAGCGAATGCTGATTGATCGACCTAATTTAAGCGAAAGCTTACAATCTCGAACTGTCAGATCAGCGATTTTTTTTCCCAGGGAAAAAAATTGCTGAGCCAAAACACATACACACAACACTAGCACACCAAACAATCAGAAATCCACACACATACACCTAAAATCTGATACGTAACCCTACACTAAACTATGCACACACCACTAACTACCCACTTACCTTAACCCAAACCCTAACCCTAAGGTCCGTCACTATTGCACACTCACCTCACCCGCTCCCTAACCCTAACTCACTTAAATCCGCCCTAACCCTCATGTCCACTCAATCGCACACATACCTAACCTGAGCCCTAACCCTAACTCACCTAAATCACCCTAACACTCACATCCACACAATCGCGCACTTACCTGAATCCGACCGGTAACTTTCCACTGAAAATACCGAAGCAACAGAAACGGACAACCGAATACTTTCCTTAGGAAAAAAATTGAGTTTCTGCTGCTTCAATATTTTGCAGTTTCGCGAAAATAAGTTCGATCAATCAGCGTTCGCTTTTTTAAGCATTCGAGGATATAATATAGACCCTAGTTAGTATGGTGGAGATCCAAGTTTTGGGTACATGATGAGAATATTGGAAGTTTCCAGCAGGGTTGTTTGATTTGGATATTAGTAGCAATACCTTATCACAGAACGGAAGAAACTGCAGAGGACCTATATGGGGGTATAAGGTTTATAAGAGAAGGACAAACAAGGTTTGTAGATGAGGTTATGGATAATAAGAAGTTGAAAGTATATTAGATAATGGAGTGATTTTAACCACTGTAATTCTCTGACAGCTGTACAGTGATTAGTTATGAAGGAGTTCTGGGTTATGGTTAAAGTAAGGGCACAGTGAAGTGATAGTTTAGCATTGTGTATGTATGGTGGTGGTGGTGTGTGTGTGTGTGTGTGTGTGTGTGTGTGTGTGTGTGTGTGTGTGTGTGTGTGTGTGTGTGTGTGTGTGTGTGTGTGTGCTCACATGTGTGCACGCATACGTATCTTTACCTACCTTGTCCCATGGTATTGTTAGGAAAAGGTCTTTTGGTAAGGTAATGTGCAAGCTGGGATTAAGCCAACAGCAGGGTTAGGGTTGGCATACATGTAAGGTGTTTCAGGGGGTAGATGCTTAGCACTGGCTAATTTAAGAAGAATTCAGCAAGCAGAGGCACATTTCCCCTTGGAATACAGCAATAGCAGGCTAAGAGGAGCTGCTATTGGGAGGAGAGTGCTCTCAATTGGGAAAGGGTAGGCTACCTTCCAGGACCAGCAAGCTGGCCCACTACCTAGCTCCTGATTCTGAAATTAGAATGAAAGGAAGCTGGCCCACTACCTAGCTCCTGATTTTGAAATTAGAATGAAAGGAAGCTGGCCCACTACCAAGCTCCTGATTCTGAAATTAGAATGAAAGGAAGCTGGCCCACTACCTAGCTCCTGATTCTGAAATTAGAATGAAAGGAAGCTGGCCCACTACCTAGCTCCTGATTCTGAAATTAGAATGAAAGGAAGCTGGCCCACTACCTAGCTCCAGACTCTCACTATGGAATGTGAAATCTGATTGGATTACTAAGTGGGAAAGAATCAGCTGAAGGACTCTTGCCCAGCTCAAGAATGCCTGACACCTGGTTCCCTGCAACAAATGGACCACTTAGGTATCTGTAGTAGGGTCTATATCATATGAGCGAATTGCACATATTGCGAACGCTCATAATATCGAACGTACCAGACCTCAAAGTGCTTTTTCTCTGAGATTGCGGTACAGTGAAGAATGGGATATTTGCCCTTTCCTCACTGTAATGTGATCTTGGAGTTGGAATATATATTTAGCGGGGGGTGTGGGGGGCACAGCCCCCCACGATAGGAAGTTCAATGTCCGGTACGTTCGATATTATGAGCATTCGCAATTTGTGCGATTAGCTCATATGATATAGACCCTCAGTAGTAGACCCTCTGGGCAAGGTACTGGGGAATGCAAAAATCAAAAAAGAGAGTCAGGACTCTTGAAATTTAACAGCTGCAGAAGTGACTGAAACAGACCAAGAAGCCACAGGAAGGATATTTGAGAATTTTAAGTGTTATTATCAGTTTAGCTTTGTATTCATTTTCTTGCTACAAAATGAAGTTTGTTTTCATTTTGCATTTTTCCACTGTAAATAAAGTACACTGAGCTTAAGAGCTCGGTCTTCATTTGTAAGCTATATAACACTAAAGACAGATATCATTGTGCTGATTAAAATTCTAGTGTAATATTAAAGAAAAAATGCAGCAGCCCATAAATGTTATTTATCCTGTTCAAGGTGTCATTTCAGCTTAATACACAAGAAAAGCTAGGTTTAGCAGCTCTACGTCTAACATCACAATAACTACCATTTATCACATATCTTCAGGGAATAAAGCTTAACCAATGCAAAAATAGACGTTAATCTACACAAATTAAATTAGATTTATCAGTATATTCCACAACAAAGTTACTTTTGATGTTAGTTTTGCACTTAAAGGGCATATTGTCTGTATAACATCATAGTATTTGTAAGTGTTCCTTAACAACTTTTCTCCTGCAGTTAGTTTTATACTTGTAGTGTTAGTTGTCAGGCTGACATTGCAGTGGTGTTGAGTGCAGATGGAGGAAGCAGTTTTATTTGTATACAAAAGACTGGCAATAAAAATATTACACTGAATTAGGTAGGTGCAATTAATCAACTTTTCAAGAGAAGAAATTGTCCACAGTTGTTAGGGGTGGCTTGTCATTTTGAAATGTCAGTATATACAGTGTCCATAATGTAACTACTGGCATGCAGTGTCTAATGGGTTACTGCAGGTACAGCACATAATGTCATCATAGGTGAGCCTTGAAGTAAACCTGTTGTTGGAGAATTGTAGGTTTAGAGCAGGGCTTATTGCAACCCTAATGTTAAACATGCCTGTCAATGAGTACTGCTTGCTGTTGTTTACTCATGCATGCAAGGTGACACAGAAATGCTCCTCAGATTACAGGATAGTCTTCATGCGACATTAGACCCTCCAAATCAGTTGTAATTGTACAACATGGCTTAGCAGGACAGCACAGAAAGCAAATGCAACTAAAGTACACAGACACAACATAAGAATAAAATGTTCTGATTTTTAGCTGGAAAAGGGAAATTTCAAGAAGGCCAATAAGGTCAGAAGCTTTGGATAGCAGTAGGTCAAGGGTAAGAAGAGTAATGCAGCTAGCAGATAGGTATGGTACAAAGGGAAATCACACTTATTTTCACATTTATTGTTAGATGTATCAAAGATGAATGGATCGTCAAGGTGCAAGAGACCTTGAGAGAGATGGCTAGCTGTATGAAAGCTGATGCTATAGCTAGACTTTAGATTCAGCTCTACATATTACCTCATAACAATATGCCATTATGTTTATGATTAGCATTACTAATCTGCCATGACAATGTATGCAAACAAATACCTACCCCAAGTATATGAACTATACAGCAATGCACCAGGAACCTATAATGCCTCTCCAAGGAATAATTCAGTTTATGTGTATAACACTGTAAATAGATGTAATTATCTTATAATCAGTTGTTGAAGTCACAGGTGTCTATTTTACAGTTTCTTGAACATAATAGTTTAAAGTGATAGTTCCTCATGGCTCATTGCTCGCTTCACAAAAGAATTGGAAACAGTTGCACACCTTGTTGTTGGGTGTGATACATTCATGCCAGGGGGCCTGTATACTGAATGACACAATAGTGTGGCAAGATTTGTATTTGGGATTGTGCAAATACTACGATATTAAAGTAGTTGAGAAGCACTTGAAATATGAACCACAAAGCATTATAGAGAATGATGAAGTTTATATCACACAAGATCACTCATTACCAACGGTTCAAAAATATATGTGAGAAAAACAGGTGTAATAGTCCAGGAAAAAAGACAAAAGTAGCACTGATTATTGAGATTGCTACACACAGAGATTTCTGTGTCTTATGTACAGAGAAACACAAAGTCATAAAATACCAGGATTGGCAGGCAGAAATGAGAGCAACTCATACCTGGTTTGCCACCTATGTCTCTAATGGACACAGGCAACCTGTAAATGGTTCATCTCCTAGGCCCCTGCTTGTGAATGTTTCATCTCCCAACCCCCTGCTTACACTTAGTAATGGTGTCAGAATGTGTTAGAGATTTGGGTTGCATGCTGTTTACTTCCTCGCTGAGTGCTGATGAGCACGGACTCTGCACAGATGCTGTTTACTTCCTCAATGAGTGCTGAGGAGCATGGACTCTGCACAGATGCTGTTTACTTCCTCAGTGAGTGCTGAGGAGCATGGACTCTGCACAGATGCTGTTTACTTCCTCAATGAGTGCTGAGGAGCATGGACTCTGCACAGATGCTGTTTACTTTCTCAATAAGTGCTGATGAGCACAGACTCTGCACAGATGCTGTTTACTTTCTTACTAAGTGCTGAGGAGCATGGACTCTGCATAGATGCTGCTTACTTCCTCACTGAGTGCTGGCACAGACTCTGCACAGATGCTGTTTACTTTCTTACTAAGTGCTGAGGAGCATGGTCTCTGCATAGATGCTGCTTACTTCCTCACTGAGTGCTAGCACAGACTCTGCACAGATGCTGTTTACTTGCTCACTGAGTGCTGATGAGCACGGACTCTGCATAGATGCTGTTTACTTCCTCAATGAGTGCTGGCACAGACTCTGCACAGATGCTGTTTACTTGCTCACTGAGTGCTGATGAGCACAGACTCTGCATAGATGCTGTTTACTTCCTCACTGAGTGCTGGCACAGACTCTGCACAGATGCTGTTTACTTCCTCACTGAGTGCTGATGAGCACGGACTCTGCACAGATGCTGTTTACTTTCTTACTAAGTGCTGAGGAGCATGGACACTGCACAGATGCTGTTTACTTCCTCACTGAGTGCTGATGAGCATGGACTCTGCACAGATGCTGTTTACTTCCTCAATGAGTGCTGAGGATCATGGACTCTGCACAGATGCTGTTTACTTCCTCACTGAGTGCTGGCACAGACTCTGCACAGATGCTGTTTACTTGCTCACTGAGTGCTGAGGAACATGGACTCTGCACAGATGATGTTTACTTCCTCACTGAGTGCTGGCACAGACTCTGCACAGATACTGTTTACTTCTTCACTGAGTGCTGGCACAGACTCTGCACAGATGCTGTTTACTTCCTCACTGAGTGCTGGCATGGACTCTTCACAGATGCTGTTTACTTCCTAACTAAGTGCTGATGAGTTTGAGCTCTGCTGTGACAGAACAGAATTATATCAAACCATGTAGAGAAGAGGTGGGTCATCATATAACCACAAAACCACAGATGGCTTTATACTAGGCAGAGTGGAGTACATGTTCCAGCTGTAAAAAATGTCCCCCAGTGAGTGCAGAAGTAAAAATACATTTTTCACCATAGCAATAGGAGATGGACAGCCAACCCATGTCTTATTACTGTGCAGTAAACTCTAAGCACCTGTGATCAGTTGCTAAGGACAACTGATCACAATGCTTTCTTAATCTCTGAGTTGACAGTTTCCTCATGACTAGAGACTGTTACAAATGCAACTAAGCAGTCTGAGCACATGTAGCCCTGTGGGCAACCAATCATAGTGCTTTCCCAGCAATCTTGAGTCAACCAGTAATGTGACTAGAGATGGTCATGAAAGGGGAATTGCAGAGTAGCAGAGCTGCAGGGACAGTTTTCTGTTAGTAGATCCGTGTTATTTTTTATTTTTATTTTTTATAATTGCTACAAGAGGCTAGCTAAAACTGTGGTCACTGGTGACAGTAGATTATGCCCACAGTAACAGAATATACAATTTTATTCAAGTTTACTTTTGCCATGATCAACATGGGGAGGGACACTGATTTGTGCCCAGATGCATCCCCTGATCTGGCACCCCTCTGCAAAAAGAATTGTTCTCCATAGATGAAGAGGAAAAAGGCTGTCTTTTCCTATTAAACTGCAACAAACTGTTTCCTACATTTGCAGCAAGCAGTTGCTGCAGTTTATACCCCACTCTTAGTGTTACGGCACCTAAGTTAAAAAAAAAAAATTTTTTTTTACTTTTAAATTGTAACAGCAGCTTGCAACAATTACTAGCACACATGGAGTGCTACAGTGCTTATTTTGACTACAAATGCAATACAGACATTTTAATACCAGTATGCATCGACCAGCGCTCAGAATCTGGTGATCATATGCTGTAACACTTTGTGCCTGGGGTGGCTGCCCCTTTTGCCTTACCCTAGCTATGCTATTAAGGTGGCATACCTCTCAACTTGTTTCTCAAGAATTATGGACACAGACAAAAATAATGAGGGGACAAAACCAGGAACAGCTTTGAAATATTAACTTTAATTAAATTAAAAAGTAAATACAACAACAGGTGCTGCATCATCATGCAATTTCTGAACAATAAGGAGTATGAAACTCTAATGTTTAGCATTACTGATTTGCATGCAATCCTCAGTGACATCAGAAAATCAGGGTTAGGGCAAACGAGAGGCAAAATCAGGAGCAAAAGAACAATGGGGGATGAAGACACAAAATTAGGAACATTTTTTAACATATTCTTCTTCTCCATGTAGTTCATAAAACAACAAGTTTTGCATCAACATGCATATTCTGAATTATAAGAAGTGTGAAAAATTAATATGTGGTCCTCCTGAATTGTCTGCAATTGTCAGTGAGTTACTAGATATGTTTGGACAGGACAAAACATAGAATACAAAATCAGAGATATTCTGCAAAATCAGGGATAATTGAGGATAATTTTTCCCTGCCTACCTTTCAACGTCTTTGTTCACAAATTCTGGACATAGCCAAAAACAATGGAGAGGTGTTGACAAAAACCCAAAAGCAGGGACACTTTTTAAATAGTACTATATTTCATTTTATATGTTAACAGAACAGGTTTTGCATCAACATAGATTTTTCTGAGCAATAAGTATGAAACTCTAATGTCTGTCATTATTGACTGTCTGTAATCTGATTGTCTGAAGTGCTTAGTGATGAGCCAGAAAATCACGGACAGGGCAAAAATATGAGGCAAAGTCAGAGAAGTGCTGCAAAATCAGTCAGAGCTGAGAGGTATGATTCCCTGCATACATCTCATTTCTTTCCTCAAGAATTCTAGACATAACCTAAAACAATGTGGGACAAAAACTCAACATTAGGAACAATTTGTACACATTATTCTATTCCACTTAAGAAGTTAAGAGAACAACAGGTTTTGCATCAACATGCATTTTCTTTAAAAGAAGTATTAAACTCTAATGTCTGGCATTATCGGCACATCTGTAATCCTCAGTGAGTTACAAGATAATTGGGAACCGAGTAAACAAAATAAAAAAGAAGAAAACAGGGGGAACAAAATCATGGTCATTTCTAAAAAATCAGGTGCATTTAAGAGATATGGTTCCTGCAGTGTTACCTTCAGACCTCAACAGCAGCATACGCTTCTGTAGTTATATTTTACCATTTTCAGTAATTACAGCTGAAATCACAGCTGATCGCCAGAAGTGGCTGCCTGTTTGGGGAGAAGAAAATTCATAGCTGACAAATGTACCTCATTACAAGGAACATTCCTCATTTTAAATATTTAAAATTACACGCTCCACACTTTAATATTGAAGAGGTTGGCTACACTTTCATTGTGATTTTTTATAACAAGTAGCCATGGCAAATAATATTGAATCATACTGCATCATCAAAAAACTTTTTTTAATAAGTATAAAGAAACTATTATTGACCATGCTTCCTAGTTGAAATTGGTCCCATGTTCCACATGTTGTCCATTAGTTCCAAGCTGTATGGGCAGCAGCAGCGTTCCATATTTTTGGAGGTAGAAGGTTGTAAGTTATAAGAGGCAATCAGTGGGGGAAAACAAATGAAAGGATGAGGCTGATCCCATTACAGTGATCATAGCTGTAGCTTAGTGGGAGATGGGGACAGAAGATAGTCTCTAAAAGTTCTGATTTAAAGTTAATTACTATGATCTGATGTTCTTTCATTTTTGTTGGCAGAAAGCAAGTCAGTAGTAATAGTACACAATGCCCACAGCATGATACAGTTGTATTTATTCATTTTTATAAAATGTTTATAGCAATTGATACAGTTGTGGGGTGCCCTATAGTAGTAAGTGGAAAAAGATTTCTGTGGATTTTATTTTTTTTTTTCGTTTTCATCTCAGTGTGACTTGAGGTTAATAGAGAATGTGGGCATCTGTTTTTGATGCAGCTGATGTGTAAACGCAAATAGCAGTTATAGAATCACTTGGGGGAACAGTATCTGTTGTAGAGTAACATAGCCATGATATTTATGTGATTCCTTTATGTTCAAAAACAGTGTATGATCTCAGAATGAATATGTTCCACTGAGCCACTATATATACTGAGCCACTATACATGTCTTTTGTATACTTGAGAAAAATTGTTCCCTGCATATCTCTTGACTTCTTTTTTCACAAATTCTGGACATAGCCACAAACAATGGCTGTGACAAAGTCTGTGAATTATTATTGCAAACTGACATGAGATAACTGACATACAGCCTCTTTTATATAAAGCTAGATAATTCAGCTTTTCTTTCTTATTACAGTTTAGCACTATGCTTGGTTTTAGCATGGGAATTATTGAACCTATCCACAAAAGGCTAGGTAAAACTAATCTCATAAAAAGCAGGAAACCCTAAGTCAAAAGGCCAAATGTTGAAAACCTGCCCGCACATATGGCTGAAGTGTAAAATATATATAGTACTCATGTTTCCCTTCAAAACGCATAAATCTTTCCCCTTTTACTGAAGTGTAAAATATTAAACATGTCACTGTGTTAACATACTGAAACACTAGATGGCAGCACCATCAGTCTGATACTTTGTAACACTATAAAACTGCACAGCATGAAGTTGTGATCTCCACAAGCTTCCCCATCCTTGGTCGGGTGTAAACTGGACAAGGTTTAAGCTTATTGGTGTATATTCCTGAGATGGAACTCATGAATCACTGCTTTCACCTGAGAATCACTCCCAATGCAATTTGTATAAGTGTACCAGCAGTGATTCAAAGACTTTGAACTTTTCATGGTTGTGCAATCCCAGACTTAGTATACATAGAGAGGAAGAGTGTGGCAGGTAAATCCCCCACATGGGGGGGTTAAAGGGGCTCTTATCCCATGCAAAAAAAATATATATTTTCATCTGGTTGAAGCATCTTCAAATTTTCTTTTTTTTTTGTCTGGCTGATACTGCAACCAATGTGGACTCATGCAGATGTACTGGAACCATCTCTGGCAATATAGTGGACTGTGGTGATGTCAGAACCTCACATGACTACAGCAGTGAAGTGAACATTTAGAAATTTGCATAAACTATATAAAACACTGTCAATAAACAAAGTGAATGAAAAATTAACAAAGATTATGTGTGTCATTCAAAACTTTTCGTAAATGAAAAGCACAATGGAGAAGTATGGGACAAAATGAAGCATTGCAAAGAAAGAGCAGCCAGCACAAAGGCAGTAAAAAGTGACCTAATGCACAGAACTGAACAGTGACAAAGAAAAGAGGCAACAGGGGCAGACAAATATTATATTTTAAATCAAGAAAAGACGTGTAAGATTCTCAAAGATTGGCTGGAAACACTAGCAAGGTAGAAAGCTTGACTCATTGTACCTGGAACTACTGGATACTTTTGCATGTGTTTGTGCCTGTTTCCTGCCTTTCCTGTTACTAGTCTAGTCCAGGTACAGATTTGCTGTATTCAGGACTCTGTGTAAGCGTCTGAGCCCCCCCAAGCCTTTCTGTGTTGGAGGGAAGCCTTCTAGTTTATCAGTGGGAGTGGTAAGCATCAGCTAGCCTATCTACCATGGGAAGAGTGGGTTTTGGCCCATAAATTGTAGTTTATTGGCCGTTTAGGCAGTTTTCAATCTCTTTCAACTTGCTGGCTTAAAAGCCTGCGTTTGCGCTTGTTCCCCACCTTTCCTGTAACTAGTCTAGTCCCGCTACAGATTTGCTGTATCCAGGACTCTTTGTAAGCTTCTGAACCCCCCAAGCCTTTCTGTGTTGGAGGGAAGCCTTCTAGCTTATCAAGTGGGAGTGGTAAGCATTAGGTAGCCTATCTACCATAAGAGGAGTGGCTCCTGGCCCAAAATTTGTAGCTACTGGCCGTTTGGGCAGTTTTTCCCCATCTCTTTCAACTTTCTGGTTTAAAAGCCGCACTTGCGCTGTTTCCCACCTTTCCTGTTACTAGCCTAGTCCAGATACAGAGTTGCTGTATCCAGGACTGTTGGTAAACTTCTGAGCCCCGCAAGCCTTTCTGTGTTGGAGGGAAGCCTTCTAGCTTATCAGTGGGAGTGGTAAGCACTAGATAGCCTATCTACCACAGGAGGAGTGGTTCTGGCCCAGAAAGTGTAGTTTATTGGCTGTTTGGCCAGTTTTTTCCATCTCTCTCAACTTTCTGGTTTTAAAGCCCATGTTTGCCCCACTTTTCCCGTAACTAGTCTAGTCCAGGTACAGAATTGCTGTATCCAGGACTGTTTGTAAGCTTCTGAGCCCCCCAAGCCTTTGTGTTGGAGTGCAGCCTTCTAGCTTATCAGTGGGAGTGGTAAGTAATAGGTAGCCTGTCTACCACAAGAGGAGTGGTTCTTGGCCCAGGAATTGTAGTTTATTGATCATTCGGGAAGTTGTCCATCTCTTTCAACTTTCTGGTTTAAAAGACCACATCTGCGCATGTTTCCCATCTTTCCTGTAACTAACCTACTGGAAAGCACTAGAAATCCTTAAACTGATACAAGCCTTCTAGCTTAAAAGAGAGACTTTGGAGTGATTGAGTATCCGTTTTCTGTATTTTCTTGCTGTACTTAACTGTTTTCTGCCCAAATGCTGATTTTTCCAGCACTTATTGTGATTTAAAAGCTTGTTTTTTTTCACATATTGTACTTATTTGACTGCCTGCACTTTTAAAAAGTTGTTTCTTGTTTAAATAAATTGTTTAACTGTTGTAGGCTACACACTAAAGTGAAATAGCCTTTTCTGATCGCTTGTAGTCATTTAAAGCTGTTTTAAGTGTACTTTTTACTGTTTTTGCCTTATCTTTTCAAAAAAGAAATTCTTGTTTCCCGCCTTTCTAAGCTAGTACAGTCCAGTTTTCAGGCTAGTGCTGAATTCAGGGCTGTGTTTCAAGTTTCTGAGTTGCCCATACCTTACTTGGATAGAGGGAAGTTTCTCTGTTCACCTGTGAGAGAGGGGAACTTTGAGCAGCCATCTGTCCCTGGAGGAGTGGTTCCAGCCCAGAAGTTAGTAGTTTAAAAACCGCGTTTTCACGGTTTGTGCACCAGGCAGCACTGGTTAGCTAGGGTTAAATTATTCCCAGCTCCACTGTCTCCTCTTCAGTTTTTCACTTGAAACTAGTCTAACTCTCAACCTAAGCACTCAAAAAGCATCCTACAGCCCAGCACTTGCTCAGACCTAATAGTAAGCATTAATATACCCCAACACTTGACTGCCCAGCAGGGCAAGGCTCTTTATCCACCCCTCACCAACCAAGCAGCTCACCCTACTATTCAGGCATGACCAAAGGGCAACTTCAGGTGTACTCTCCAGTCCAGCTGGTGAATCTGGGTATCCTGAGGCAATGTTACAACTGCCTCATGTACACAGACAGCCCTCTCCTCCTACCACAAAATACTAACATATGCGAGAGATGCAATTATACAGCCAAACTGGAGGCTAAGGTCTCTCCACCCAAGACTGGAACAGACAGTCATTATGTAGCCCAGGCAGGTATGACCCTAACCCTGAGCAGTATCCTTCCTTCACCAAGAATGATGCCACAATATAGAGACAAGATGATCAGCTTTAACAATTGGCTTAATGTCTGGTGTCATTCAAAGGGGATCCAGTGTCTGTCTGCCTGGGATGACATGCTTGACAAGCCACGCTGCTTCGCAAGGGACGGCTTGCACCTGTCACCCCTGGGATTCCGGATATTGGCTAAGGCTCTTGCCACCCCCATAGTGCCTTTTTAGGCAAGGCTCAAATTCTAAACCTACCACCCTAGAAAACAAAAATGGGAAGAAACTGAGGGTAATGCTGCTCAATGCCAGAAGTCTAAATCTCAAAATGCACGACTCGAGGCCCTTCTCAGTATGGAGAACATCGATGTCTGTGCTGTAACTGAAACCTGGTTCAAGGCTCCTGAGAGCACCCGGCACTATTAGGTTTTACCTCATATCATGCGTTCCGGCCCCAAAACCCGGACCACACCACAAAAGGAGGGTGTATCCATATTCATAAAGGATACCCACACCTCCAGGTTGGTGGCAACGCTAAGCTCGGAAACTATCCAGGTGCAACTAACCATAGGCAAAACTGCTCTACAAATTGTAGCATGCTACAGGCCACCCTCTCAAACTCAGGAACCCCACACAGCCTTCCTGAAGACACTGGAGGGTATAAATGTATCTCCAAACACCATCATATTGGGTGACTTCAACTACCCGAATATAGACTGGGAACATTACTCAAGCCCTAACTTTCTAGCCCAACGGTTCCTGGAGTTCATAAATTCAAATGCCATGGAACAGCTAGTCACTGTTCCCACGAGAGGAGAAAATATACTAGATCTCATTGTCACAAACATGGGGACAAAATGCTCCACACCGGAAGTATATCCCTCATTGGTGAGATCTGATCATAAACTAATCTCACTGGAAATCCACATCCCACCCCCACCCCAAACAGAAAAGACCATAGTGAAGAACTTCTCTAAAGCAAACTTCACACTACTCAAGACTGGTGTAGTATCCTTCAAGGCCCCTGAGCCAGAGGAAACTACAACCCAAGCTGCGGAAGCCCTTACAAATGCCTTCTATGAACACCTCCAGGACTGCATGGATCAGGCAATCCCAAATGAAACCAAGACTCTTTCCACAAAGGGCAAACATCCAGTCTGGTGGACCCCAGCCATTAACAAACTTTACAATAAGAGGAGAAAGCTATTACATGATAGAACAAAATCCATAAAAGGGAAGTCACCCTGATCATTATTAGTAAAAAATACGAGCACTCATAAAATCAACTAAGGCCAATTTTGAGAGAAAAATTGCCATGGATTCAAAGGACAATCATAAGGCCTTTTTCAGCTATGTTAGGAACCTGGGTGGAAACTCCCAGATATGCTCAGAATTAGTCCAAAATGATACAAAAATCACTGAACCCACAGACATTGCCAACATACTGGCAGACAGGTTCAGTGCAAACTTCACCCCCCTCCCCTAAAGGAGAGATAACTATCCCAGCCGAGTGTAGCCTCCCGGACATCTCAAATGCGCAGGTGAAAGCTGCTCTCTCTAAAGCTAAAAACACAGCATCAATGGGACCGGATGGTGTCCCCGGCTGTGTGCTACACGAGCTAAATGAGGAATTAACTCCGCACATAAGGCAGCTGTTTAATCTCAGCCTTACCACAGGATACGTGCCCAAGGAGTGGCGTACGGCAACTGTGGTCCCACTCCACAAAGGTAGCGCCTTTACGGACCCTGGTAATTACCGCCCCATAAGCTTAACAAGTCTAGTCTGCAAAGCTATGGAGAGGATCATAATGGAGCTCATAAACAAAGATATAGGGGACTTGCAGACATTGGACCCGACCCAGTTTGGCTTTGTCAAGGGAAGATCATGCCTTTTGAACTTGGTCGACTTCTTCGAAACAGTCACCAAGGCCATTGATGAGGAAAGGCAGTCCATACAGCCTACCTTGACCTTGCAAGGCTTTCGACACAATACCCCACTCGGGTATTGTAGAAAAACTTACCAGCTTAAATGTAAACCCATATGTCACAAGATGGGTTGCAAACTGGCTTAAGGACAGAACCCACAGGGTTAGAGTTGCTGGCTGTGTCAGACTCCAAGCCAGTTACAAGTGGTGTCCCACAGGGCTCGGTCCTTGGCCCCCTATTGTTTGGCATCTACTTCTCAGAAGTACAGGCCAGCATGGGAGGACTTTGGCTGACAAGGTTTGCAGACGACTGCAAACTGGGCGCCATAGTGGAAAGTGCATCGGACACGGATATCCTTCAGAAGGGACTCACGGAAACAGATAGCTGGTGCCAGAGCCATGGCCTGAAGTTAAACGCCAAAAAATGTATAGTCATACCCTTCGGGAAAAACAAGGTAACCCCAAGCTACCATATAGGTGGCAATCCACTAAGCACAGAAGAGGTTATCAGGGACCTGGGGACCCAGGTTGACAGTGGCCTCTTTGACACTCACATTGCTAAAGTGGTTAGAAAGACCTTCTACATTGCCCACCTGATCATGATGGGATTCACATCCAGATCTAGTGAGGTCATTGTTCCCTGTACTCTTCACTTATCAGACCAATGATCGAGTACAATGCCCCATTCGGGATGTATCTCACCAGACATCTGCAGCAATTGGAGAGACCCCAAAAGTTCCTCACCAAAAGGATAAAGGGACTCCAAAATCTGTCATATGCTGCCAGATTGAAGAAACTCCAGCTCTATTCAGTCGCATACCGTTTGCTCAGAGGTGACATGTGCCTGACATACAAGGCCATGTCCAACCCAGAATTAATGGACATGCTCCACCTCAAAAAATCCAAATCCACCAAAACCACTAGAGCAAGCGACTTAAACCTTAGCACGGATATAAATAGGATGTGCTGGAGGGATAGATTTATCACTCAGAGACTCCCTATGCTGTGGAATAAAATCCCGGTCCATGTGAGGCAGAGCACCTCGCTGACTCTGTTCAAGAGAAATCTAGACCTGTGGATGGGAGATCGTAGGTTTACCCCAGGAATCATCTCTGTGTCACTGCTGGACAGAGGCACAACAAACTAATGGGCACAGTATTTTTTCATATAAGGGGTGGCGTAAGCCACAAAAATTTGGGCTAGGCTTATAAATGCCTTAGGGCAGATAGCCTAGTATGAACCTATGAACCTATGAGGAGAAGATTAACACTTGCACCACACCTCCAGCCTCACATAGACCTACAAAACCAGCACTGGCAAAAAATACACATAAATACACAAAATCATACTCGGAGGCTCTAAATAAAAACCTGCAAAAGCATCAGAGAGCTCCAAAGCAGGCACCCACAAAACCTGCACCTCCCCTCACAAACCAGACAGCACATAAAACACAAAATCAATGTGCCGCACAATCACAGCCCTTAAGGCGAAATAACATACCTAACACACTAGTAATAGGCGACTCAATAGTCAGGCCCACTAACGCCCCACTCACTAGGCTGGACAAGGAGAAAGTTACTGTTAGCTGCCTATCGGGAGCCAGAATCCGCCACATAACACAAGCACTCAGGTCACTCCAGAACAAGTACAAATATGACTCTGTCATTGTTCATGTTGGCGTGAATGACCTGAAATGTACATCCCTGGACTACATGAAAAGACACATGGAAGAGCTCTCTGATCATGTAGCCCAGGCGGGTATAACCCTGACCCTGAGTAGCATCTTACCCTCACGAACTCAGTATAAAGGAAAAATTATCATTTTCAACAATTGGCTAAGCTTCTGGTGTCATTCAAAGGGGATCCAGTGTCTGTCAGCCTGGGGTGACATGCTCAACAAGCCACTTTGCTTCGCAAGAGATGGCTTGCACCTGTCACCCCTTGACTTTCGAATACTGGCCAAGGCTCTTGCTGCCCCCATAGTGCCTTTTTTAGGCAAGGCTAAAAATTCAAACCAACCACCATAAACAGCACAAGTAAAAAAATGAGGGTTATGCTACTCAACCCCAGGAGTTTATATCTCAAAATGCATGTGTTCGAGGCACTCCTAAGTATGGAGAATGTCGGCATCTGTGCAGTAACCGAAACCTGGTTCAAGGCTCCAGAGAGCACTCCAGCACTACTGGGCTACAACTCATACCACACATTTCGGCCACAGAACACGGACCGAAACACAAAAGGAGGGGGTGTATCCATATTCATCAAGGATACTCACACCTCCAGGTTAGTGGTGCAGCACAGTGGCGTAACTACGAGAGGCGAAGTGAGGCAATTGCCACAGGGCGCCAAGCGGCAGGGGGCACTTTGGGCCCCCTGGAATCCACTGACTAGGTAATCATTTAATTTAAAAGAATAGTTTTTTTTTTAGGGTGTTCTTCTTTAAGAAGAAAGAAGTGTAGTCGCGGGCGTGCTGACATCATCGCGCGCAGTGCAGCACATATTTTCAAGTTTGCGAGCGGGAACCGAAACGGACGGTTTAGAGGACTACTTGCGAGCGAGCGGTTCGGTTTAGAGGACTACTTGCGAGCGGGAACTGAAACAGACGGACGGACGGAAGATGGGATTTCAGAGTGAGTAATGTGTGGAAGATGGGATTTCAGAGTGAGAGGTGTGTGTGTGGGATTTCAGAGTGAGAGGTGTGTGTGTGGGATTTCAGAGTGAGAGGTATGTGTGTGGGATTTCAGAGTGAGAGGTATGTGTGTGGGATTTCAGAGTGAGAGGTATGTGTGTGGGATTTCAGAGTGAGAGGTATGTGTGTGGGATTTCAGAGTGAGAGGTGTGTGTGTGGGATTTCAGAGTGAGAGGTGTGTATGTGGGATTTCAGAGTGAAAGGTGTGTGTGGGATTTCTTTTTTACTTTTTTTTACTTTTTTGCAGCCGTCCAGTGTTATAAGCATTTTCTTTTTGTTGGTAAGACACAGCTGTTGGGACATATGCATTGCATTGTGTACAACAGCATATTTTCTTGTGGACGTAATGTAAAGAGTTCAGTGTCTTGTGAAAAAGAAAAAAAAAAATGTACCGAACATTTTTGACATTTTATGTCTGTACTATTTTGTTTGCATTATTAGATCTGGGGGTATTAAGATAAAATTTATATGTGTTTTAGAAGAGTTTAATAACTTGTTAATGTCACTGAATTATTAGTGAAAGGTGTGTTCATATGATGTACAATTTTAGTATGGGCTTGGTTTACTTTGACAAGC
>NC_056739.1:1485692632-1485717632 GCF_019279795.1 Protopterus annectens
TTCACCTCCTTCTCACTTTCAAAAGGGCCCACAACAATACCAGAAAAGTGTAGTGTCCCAGAAATCACAGAAGCACAGATGAAAACAGCCCTTTCAAAAGCCAAAAACACAGCATCAATGGGGCCAGATGGTGTCCCAGGCTGCGTCTTGCTTGAACTACAGAATGAACTAACCCCCCACCTAAACACGCTGTTCAACCTCAGCCTCTCCACAGGCTGCATGCCCATAGAATGGTGCACAGCAATGGTTATTCCGCTCCACAAAGGAGGGGCCACAACTGACCCTGGTAACTATCGCCCCATAAGCTTGACTAGCCTGGTCTGCAAGGCTATGGAGCGCATCATCATGGAATCATTAACAAAGACATTGGGAACCTCCAAACACTTGACCAGACCCAGTTCAGTTTTGTTAAGGGCAGATCATGCCTACTAAACCTGGTTGACTTCTTCAGGACAGTCACCAAGGCCATAGATGAGGGAAAGGTGGTTCACACAACCTACCTTGATCTTGCCAAGGCATTCGACACCATTCCTCACTCGGGTATTATAGAAAAACTCACCAACCTGAACATAAACCCCTATGTCACAAGATGGGTTGTCAACTGGCTAACAGACGGAACTCACACAATAAGAATAGCGGGCTCCAGATCCGACTCTAAACCAGTCACAAGTGGTGTCCTGCAAGGCTCAGTTCTGGGACCCGTACTGTTCGGCATATATTTATCAGAAGTACAGGCAAACACAGGAGGACTATGGCTAACCAAGTTCACTGATGACTGCAAACTGGGAGACATAATTGACTCTCCGGCTGACATGGACATCCTTCAAAAAGGCCTTACTGAGACAGACACCTGGTGTCAAAGTCATGACCTCAAGCTAAATGCCAAAAAATGCATAGTTATCCCATTTGGGAAAAACAAAACACCCACGAATTACCATATAGGCGGCAGCCCCCTTAATACAGAAGAGGTAATAAGAGATCTGGGGACCCAGGTAGATAGTAATCTCTCCTTTGTCAATCATATTGTCAAAGTAGTTAGGAAATCCTTCTATGTGGTCCATCTAATTACTAAGGGGTTCGCATCTAGAAATAAAGAGGTTATACTGCTCCTCTACTTGTCACTCATCAGACCCATCATAGAGTACAATGCCCCATTTGGGATGTACCTCACAAGACACTTCCAACAGCTGGAAAGACCGCAAAAGCACCTCACCAAGAGGATTACTGGCCTCAAACATATGTCCTATGCAGCCCGACTGAAAAAACTCCAGCTGTACTCAGTGGCATATCACTTACTCAGAGGTGATCTCTGCCTGGCTTACAAAGCCATGTCCAACTCAGAATTGATGGACATGCGCCACCTAAAGAAATCCAAGTCACTGCGAGCCACGCGCTCTAGTGAGCTAAACCTCGCCACAACAATAAATAGAACATACTGGAGGGATAGATTCCTGTCACAGAGACTCCCCACGCTTTGGAACAACATTCCTAACTACAGTAGGCAGAGCCCCTCACTAACACTCTTCAAGAGAAGCCTTGACAAGTAGATGAGTAACTGAAAATACACCCCTGGGATCACTTCATTGGCTCTGCTTGACAGAGGCTCAGGTAATTAATCAATGGGGCGGCGAAAGCTGACACACTCTAGCTAGGCTTAAAAATGCCCTCAGGCAGATAGCCTAGTACGTACCTATGAACCTATGAGCCTATGTCCTACACATTTTTTCATGTGGTCCCCCACCCCACCCCCATCCAGCAAGCAACTCTGCCTATATTATGACTCAGCCAGAAAAGGAACCTGATGCTGCCACTGAACATAACACCCCATAGTCTGACTCTAATATGTTAAGGATATGGGAGGTCTGTGTAGTGGACTATGAAATAATTCAGCTTTTATGCTTCATTATGTTGGTGACTCTGTAATTGCCAGTACAGATGATATTGCTGAATTTGTAAACTCCAGACTGCAGTCTTCAACAATCTACAGTAATGACTAAGGCATATGACACTGAAGCTCAAAGCTAGTAATACCAAATTGATGTTATGTACCTCTAAGCATCAATTACATGATGGTGTTAACACCTCCTACTGCAGTGCATGTTACTCACTCAGTATTTATCTCTTATGACCTTTCTTCTGTAGAGGAAGTAAGTTAATAAAACGCATGGATTCTGCCTTTAACATTTCATTAATGTTTAACAAGTAAGTTTTGAATGTTTTAACTGGAAGAAATCAAAATGTTAGGAAATTCTACAGAGTCCATTCAGTCCTTTCACACAGTGGCAGGCTAGCTGTAGCCAGCATATACATGATATCCTCACTACTTTACTCTGTACACATACTTCACATCTTCACACACACACACACACACACACACACACACACACACACACACACACACACACACACACACACACACACACACACACACAGAGCTAAACTATATATTTTATCACCTTGCAAAACGTAAAACATAACTTTCCTTAATAGCAGTCTTCAGTCAAGAAGACCTATTTATTTAAGTCTGCATTGTCAACACAAGATTTATGAATGACCTAGCAACTACCCATATACTGTACCAGTAATGTGGACTGGTTCAGGAAGTTTCTCTACTTTGGTTCTGTCCCTGATATGGTGGCATATAAAGTGGTTTCAGTAATGGAATTATTGCAGAGAAGAATACTATAATAGTATAATACTATAATATATAGAATGCCTTTATTAATCTAAAAAAATAGTAAATAATAAACTTCTAATACATGGAAAACACAGATTATACTATGTAGTGCCAAAGTTCAACTTAAGACACTTATAATAAAGGCTTGTTATAACAAGGTTTTCATGTATGAACCTCACTAGTATTGTAAGTAATTAAACATTTTGCTGGCAAATAGACAGCAGTTGCCCACAGAAATGTGTCAAAAAACTACTGATGGATTTGAGAGCTGTAACACACTCTGCACTGCCAAACAAATGGCTGTTACATCTAGAATCAGACAAAGCCATAATGAATCAAAGACAAAAATGATGCATTTGGGGCACTTTTTACACTCTTAAAACTGGCAGTGTTCTTGTCTTCATTTCTAATCAAGAAAATAACTGTTTTAATAATAATAATAATAATAGTAATAATAATAATACAGAAAAGGATAAGAACCTGGACAGATGCACCAAAACATTCATCAATACAGCACATCTTGTCTAAATGGAAAATACATGGGGAAGTAGCTCTTGCAATCTACAGCTCTCCTTTTTAGCAAAATGAAAACATAGCTTCTTTTTTCTGGGCTGAATTTCATCTGGCTTGACAACCCTAAATAAAGACTTTAAATCTTAGCTGAAGGAGTCTTTTATGGCTGTAATAATATTGCCTGCCATCAGGGACAAGATCTCCTTCCAGATTCTACTGGTGCTATCTGCCCAAAGCACATTTCAAATGTGATATATTTATACAAAGCAGTGGACTGTACTAAAATGGCCCCACTATCGTCATTGCTGAACACATGTATTTTAAATCCTGCTTTTCCTAATCATGAAACATGCTAGGGTGATAGAACAGAAAAGCATCATCAGCATTCTGCCATTTCTGTTACAAAAATTATGGTTTGATTTCTGATGCAACTGTCTGTCACATCAGCAGAAGAAAGACAGCACTGACAAACAAGAAGACAGTAATTGTTAATGATACCCCTGATGACTGTTGTCTTCCATCTGGCAAGATGTTTCTTCTGCGTGTCTCTGTATTGTATGATTTTTAACGGTGTATATAAAATGAAAGCTTCCTTAGATCAGCCTAATCACTCTAATCAATGCATGTCAAACCAAATAAAAGCTGCTTCTTCCTCTAAAAGAAGAAATGTGTGACTTGTTCAGCGTTGCACAGACATATACATTTAAAATTAATTAACATCTGCAATGTTTGATTTCATTGGCTTGAAATGTGTTGACATCTGGCTATAACAGGAATGGCACGTATTACTGCATTAACTAGCAGGTACATATTAAGCCAGATTTGTTTGCACATTAACTTAATTTGTATAACAGATATGGTGATCATAGCATATAATAAATACTGCAAATGTACACGTTGTAAAGCTGCCAAAGCCTAAATTCTGATTCCAAAAGCTTGTTTCAATTAACAATGTAGCTGTCTCAGAAAGATATACCATGGTTAAGGAAAACATCTAAAAATTGTCTTGCCTTTAAAGGAATCTGGAATTCACATTTAGGGACTGGATCAATGGAAAACAAAAAGTCTTGACTTTGAGCACTGGAAAGAGATGTTGCACTCTGGATTATATTTTTCCTAAATCTGATACAGATATCTCATCAGATTCCACAAAATATAAAATTAAAAGAGATCCAGTTAGATTCTGCACAGCATAATATTTCATACAATTGAAAGCTGCAGCCAATTAAATCACTGGTTATACCTATGGCCTGCTGAAGAACCAAGAAGAGTTGTATGTGCCTAATGGAAGGGCATAGCATTGCTAACACAAGCATACCTCTCAGCTCTCCAGATTTTCACAGAATGTCCACATTTTTGGGTCATTTTCTTAGTTTGTTCCTTATAAAAGTTGTGGTTTTCTGGCAACTCATTCAGGATCAAAGTCACTAAATCATAACGTGCATTTCAGTTTCAGACTTTGTATCCTTTGGAAAATGCTTGACAATGCAGAGTGAGTTATTCCAGCAACTTTCTAAGTTTATAAGAGCAATATTTAAAATCTGTCCCCAATTTTGAGTCATTGTCCCCCACATTATTTTTGGTTTTGTCCAGATTTATTGCACTTAGAGGTTGAGAGGAATGAGCACAAGGCCACCAAGTCACTGCATGGCCAGTGTTGTAAAGTGGGCTAGCTAGGTCTATTCAGAGTGCCCCAAAGTGATCTACTGTTGAAGTGGCCAGCACACCCAGCTGTCAGTGACAATACCACCTCCTACCCTACTGAAGACATATGCAATATATGACATGCAGTTGGCTGACCCACAGGAGATGTCAGCTGTGGATGAGAGGACTGTGAATGTGTCCCAGGATGGAATGGACAAAGGGACACTGCATGAGGCCAGAGCCCTGTACAAACAGCAACATGCTGCTCTAATAACCCATTGGAAAGTGTTTTGATTAGTCTTTGCAAACAGATTTCAATTGTTTTATTTTATTATTAATGTTTGTTGCATGTTTATTGCATTCTTTTATTTTGTTTGGATAGTACAACTGTACAGCTCTATCATGATATATCTGCTTCCTCATGATATATCTGCTTCCTCATTTGGTACTCAGAGTACTGTGTCTACATGTGCATGTGTCTATGTGTGCCTGTCCCAACATCATCTGCCTGTATGTATGCATGTGCATGTGTCTGTGTGTGCTTGTCCCAACATCATCCTAGCTCTGAGATACTGTGTAGGGTACAGAGAAGTTGAGTTACATGGCAGTGTCACTGCATGCAGGGAATATACTGTTTTTGTGTGTGAATTTGCATACAAGGCACAGTACTGCATTTTGTATTATTTTGTATTCTGTTTTAGACTTGTTTATCAGGTTGGTACAATTATCATAATTAACCATTCACAGGTACTGACAGGGTGAAATAATTCACAAAGAATAAAAAAAGAGCAGAAATGTAGCAAGTTGTATATATCAAAAAAAGAACAGAAAGTAATAATATATAACAAAAATTGCATGGTAGCAGTTAATAGATGCAGCAGAAATTATGAGAGAAATACAGATTTTACAGTTCACATGATCATATTTCAGTTTTCATCATGATGGAACTGCTAAGGGGGTAATGAGAGTTAGGACAGGGGATGCTGGGGGAGTTAGGAGTTGTTAGCAGTTAACAGAGAGTAAAGCTAGAGGTTGAGAGGCCCTTATGTGATGTGGCCTGCTATGTGGCAAGTACAGTTTGATTTGGTATGAATTTTTTTTTTAATTCAGCTCTGAAGTGGGGAAGGGGGATTGTATTTCCTTTAGGTGGTTGTGGATGGATTCATACATTTTAGGAACAAGGATGGAGTAGGAGTGGTTGGTGCAGTGTAGCCTGGTTTGTGGGGGTTGGAGGTTGTTTGGAAGAAGTAGTTGAGACTGCAGTGTGCTTGTTTAGTATAAAATTTGTCATCTCGTTGTGGGAATGAGTTAGGATGGAGAAGTCTGAAGCTGACACAAACTGAAGGATTTGAAGAAGATGGTTCTTTCTATTGGTGTGCTACAAAGGGTGGTGATATTGAGTAACTTTGGTGATTTTTTTAAAGTTTTTGGTTGGTACCCAATAGCATGTTTTTTGTTTTTGTAGGATTCAATGTTAGTTGTTCGTTAATGAGCCAGGAATTGAGGGAGTCTTTTTGTAGTTGTGATTCAGTTCTAGAGTGGTTGTGGCTGGACCTAAAGAGTACCATGTCACCAATGTAGACAATAAGTTGTAGAGTAGGAAGGTCATGAGTGGTTTGTTAATGAAAACAGAGGCAAAGGTCCTTCTTCATGTTAACCTTTATATGGCGTGCTGTTATTTTTGGAAGCAATGCATCTGCCTTCTGCTGTGGCTGCATTCTCTGACAAACCTATGTGCCTTGTGTCTGTCTGTACTTTATTGCCCACCACTGTGGTGTATCTGCATGTCACCTTTGTCACTCTACATAGCATTCTATCCATAGTAAAATGACAACTGTTCTTTCCATGTAAACTTGTGAGTCTTTTTTTTTTTTGCTGTTTAGGCCTATTATATTATATGCCCATAATATACTTACTATATGGCATTTTTGTTCCCAGTACCAGTGTGCTGCTCTGTTAGAGTGGTATGGTTCATTTTCAGTTCTGGTCATCTGCAGCCAAACATTTGGTGTCACCTGCAGTATTGTTCATGTCAACATCTGCTGTGCTGGTCACAATGTCACTGTTTTTATGGCTTTCAGCCTATGTATGCTTCTACCACTGGCATGTGAAATGGCATTGGTAATTCTTTCCATTATAATTCCAGTCTGAATATTGTTATAGTTTTCCAGCTATGCTACAATGCTGTATTAGGGTCCATATATGATGTTCAGTGATCTTCTACTGATAATTCATAACCTTCTGTGTCCTGCTGCTCTGACAACAGTGCAAAGCTACACTCCCACACAAATGTGCAGTATAGCAGAAACCTCAAAAGGTGCCCACAGCCTCACAACTAAGCTGCAAACCCATATGTAAGCCCAAGGCAGATGAAAACTGGAAAGTTGCCAGCAAATTCATAATTAAGCCACAGTCCCAGATGTAAGATCATGACAGCAGAAGCCTAGAAAGGAACCCACGGCCTCACAATCAAGCCTCAGTCCAGGATCACAAAACACTGACAGGATGATAACAGTCTGATCACTGAACAGCTTTGTGTGTTACCCTACAATATGCAATAATGGCATGACAGAGCCACAAGCAACAGGCACAATGCAGAAATATTCTCCCACAGTAGCCTACCTGGTATGTTAGGATAACTGTTAGAGGAAACCAGCCCTTATTAGGAATACTGCTCAAAATGACAGCAAGAAAGAGGGGCACTAATCTTCCATTTTTTCCAGGAAAAATACATGTAAATTCCAAATATAGGCTATGTGAGTTTTGGAAAAACATGGAACTTTTATGCAATTTGGTATTTTAGGCTAAGCACAATCAATCATCTCAATCTGTATTTACTTTCTTATTTATTGCAGTTTGACTTATTAATTGCTCTGAGCCTAGAATCTGTTTTATTTTTTCCATATATATAGATGTAGTAGAAAATTATAATAAAATCTTGGTAGTGATTGGAAAATTCACTTAAAAATCAGAAGCATAACTCCCAGACTTAATCTCATGAAAACAGAATTTCATTTTTTGAGAACCATAAATCAGTAAACCTGATGAAACACAGTTAAAAAGTACAATTTAAAAAACAGTAGCAATGCCCAGCACTTAGTATACCACTTGGGGCATCCCTGCCTGACCTCTGCTTCTTACTGCTGGAAAGGTTCTGAGTGGTAACACAGCAGACCATCATACAGGTGCCAACACTGGTCACTGGTCCTGTGAATGCCAGTACCATCAGTCAGTAACTGGGCCAGGCTAAACCAGACATCCACCTTTCTAAATACAGCCTGAACTGGCCATGTAGGAGAAAGAGCATCATTTTGCTCTATTTAGCACACCAGGTTGTTTGTGGGGCACTGGAACTGGCAGCCATCTTCATACATACCCTGTGAAAATGGATGCACTTTCACAAGGATTAAAATGGTAGCCTGTGATTCATGCTGGAAACATGATTTCTTAAGTATGTGCAATGCAGTCTAGCACCATCCCAAAGTATGACCTACGTACACATCCAAGCATCCTTCACAATCCCTCCAGTGTTTTATATCAGTAGCATGCTGTGGGACCTTGCTGCATTGCCTGTTGCCCATGCTCTTCACCAAAACAGAAAGATTTGCAGATACACATGGAGCATACCTTCATCTGGATACACTACAAACTGCTATATATTTGCATTTTTAGTGGATGTGCTACTATTTTAAATTCCAAATCATACACTGAGAAATGGAACAGCAGCATCAGCAGTAAAATGGCAGAGGAGCAGATTTTAAAGGAAATATGGCCTTTAGGAGTCTGCTATACTCTGATAACATGCCTTTCTCAGATTTCTTGTACATGTGAGTCCTTGTCTTGGAACAGAGTATATACATTAATTTGTACTATAGGTATGTACATCATTTGTATATAATACATGTAGCTGTATATCCATACAGTAGTTGTGGAAAAGCATCCCATTATATCAGGCTGACTGTCATCATGCTATCCTGTATGTCCTATACAGAGGCAGTGTGTGCATATGCCGTAGAGACACCTGCAATGAGCTTTCCATGTCTAGATCTGAAATCATAGCCCAGCATCCCACTTTCACCTGTGACCCTCTATGCCCCCTACCCATTCTGTATGTGAAACCCATCCATTACCTGAGTGTTTCTGAGGGCCTCATTTTGGCAGCTATCCTAGCTGTATATACGTACATGCTTGCCCCTACCATTGGTCAAGGATATCACTGATCATTACATAGTTTATCTGTAACACTTACTGTGTTTCTATACCAGCCCAAACCTGAATTTTGTGTATTATTATTGCAACCTACTGATTGTAATTGGTAACCTGCTATCCCTAGCAGTCACTGGCCTACAGCCATGTCTCTTGTTTCCTTAGGTATCATCATGTTCCCAAGAGGGGGGAAACAACAGGGGCTGGACAACTTCAGCTGAGCTGAAAATAACATTCATGGACTCAGGACCCTGGAGTGCCACATGTTGAGGAGAGGGGATACTTACTAAATTATATGGGAGACACTGGCTCATGACTTCATTGCTGTTGGAAAGCAGAATTGTAGAATACAGAAATGCATGGAGGTATACTGCATAGTGGCAGAGAGGTCACTGGAGGAGAGCAATAGAGCAGTATCAGAAGCATGCCACTGACTTAATCAGGTCGGCAGCACAGAGGTCAGCACTGTAGGGGGAGCATCTCCCAGAGCAAGCCTAATTGATGTGAAATGTTCATAGGGTGCCTGGATGGAGATGCTGAAGATACAGGTATTTTGGTTGAAGCAATGAACACAGATTACAGAAGTGGCTAAGTCTTATGTGTATAAATGAACCACAAAGCTGAAAATGAGGAAACAGATATTTTACTGCATAAAAGACTCACTAAAAATATACAAAAGTAAGCGCTTTCATAAGGCACACTGACCAAACTTCATCAGACAATAATTGTCTGATGAAGTTTGGTCAGTGTGCCCTACGAAAGCGCTTACTTGTATATTTTTACTGAGTCTTTTATATTGTTTGATGAAGTTTGGTCAGTGTGCCTTACAAAAGCGCTTACTTTTGTATATTTTTACTGAGTCTTTTATACAGTAAAATATCTGTTTCTTCATTTTCAGCTTTGTGGTTCATTTATTCATTTTTCCTGGTTGGTGTAGTGTTTCATGGTTTCTTAAGTCTTATGTGTCTCAGATAGAGAGGCACCAAGTTAGGAATAATAAATAATAACAGCAGCTGTGCACATGTAGGTTCTAGGCAGGCTACTGATACCGCTGCATGTGTTTCCCATAAGTTCATCAGATGTGCAGATACAAAGGAATGGCATCAGCGGTTTGAATCTGGTCGAGATCTGCATTTTCTGGGCCACTGTGCTGTCTTGTATTGTATTTTGACATGCCAAACCATTGCTATAGTGCAGGCTAGGTCAGGACAGCAGGATAATGTTAGCACCTATGGAGGGTTTGACAACAATGCTGAGGCACAGTTTGAGTCATAGTGACATGACACACAGGCACTGTCTGTTTCTGTCCTGGGTGGACTTCCACCTATTGTTCATACAAACTGTATGACATGAATTCTCACCATCCCCTCCAGGGGGGTTCTCCCATGAGAAAGACCACCTGCACTGCTTCCCTTTGACTGCACTAGCAGCAGCAGTAGTGGAAAGCACTTCTTCTGATGTGGCTATACCAGGTCTATATTATATCATCGAATGCTTAAAAAAGCGAATGATGAATAATCGACCCCATGTAAGTGAAAGCTTACAATCTCGAAAGCTCAGAACAGTGATTTTTTTTCCCCAAGGGGAAAAAAAATCATTCCAAAAAAAAACAAAAAAAAGAGAAAAGTATACATAAAGTGAGAATGGCCCGATATGGGGGGAATGTGGCCCCCACACACCCCCACTTAAGTATACCAACTCCGAGATCGCACTACAGTGCCGAAAATGGCAAAGTAATGGAAGCGGCCAAGCAAATTCTTTCCCTGGGAAAGAATTTGCTTAAAAGCCACTTCACTATTTTGCCTTTTCGTTGTTTTAAGTTCGACCAAGACACATTCGATAGAATGCGTCTTTGGTCATCTAATAGGAACCCGGCAATACCCACTATACAGTATACATGCAGCAGGTGATCCCCCACAATCAGATTCACAGCATCCCCTAATATGCAGGCAGTACTAGATCTCAAGCAGCTGATGTGAAGAGCTATCATCTGGGCTCAGTATGCTGCAACCCATACTGATATGGAGATGATTGGTGTGGTATGTGGCTAGAATACAAGTATCACTCAATACTGCCAACACATTGATGAGGCCATGGAGCCTACAAATGATGCCATGTTAGGTCTAATGAGGACCTTGATGGCACATATTTCTGCCATATCCACCTCCAGATAGAGGACAGCAAGTGACACCTTCCCTGTTCTGATATGCAGTGTTGTTCATTGTCAGGGCAAGTACATACATGGAGTGGCTGCATTGGGAGGCCACTGCTGGGTATACAATCTATGCCTGCATGTGCAAGGCTTCAGTGCCTTCCACATTTAGAACGTTACCTGCAGGGCAATAGATGGAGAATTTATGGGGCTTTGTCTTTTTTTGAAAAGATTTCAAGCCTGCAGAAACTAATTCTGGTAATTTCCTGCTGAGTGAGGAAAGTAAACCTATATTTTTTTACTGTGACTTGCAGATAGACCTGTTTTCTGTTTTAAGAAATCTGCCTGGCCTGCTGTTTTTGTTCTGTGTGAGAAATAGTCACTTAAATTAGCTAGGCTGTACATTTCACACATTTTTCCATTGTCTGAGTGAAACTTAAATGTTTGTTTGTTTCTTTCGACTTTTCCCGGTTAGGGGTCGCCACAGCGGAACTCCGGTCCGCTAATGATTGGCAGTAGATTTTTACATACTGGCTTGCCGGGCCTAATGCACAACCTTCAATGAAGGAATGCCCATTCACACAGAAGACACTCTAACTGAGAATCGAATGGGCAACGTCTAACTGTGAGGCGACAACTCTACCGCAGCACCACTACCGCGGGTTGAGTGAAACTTAAATACACAGTGAATTCCTGTGTCTTTGTCTTTGTCTGAAAAGATTTCAAGCCTGCATAAACTAAAGCACTTCTGGTGATTCCCTGCTAGATTTTCCCACCCACCTTCCACTTCGTTGATCTATTTTTTTCAACCTGATGATTTTAAGCTGCCCGCCCCTACTGTAATTTGAGCTTAATAAGCTCCTCCTTTTCTACACTACTGTTGCTATCTTGAATTATTTAGTTGCCTTTCCTTGTGCTTATATTGAAAAAGTGCATTTTGTCTCTCATTGTCTGTTCTACTGACTTACTTGCTCTGGATTCATTATCTAGCTAGCCATTGAATAAAGAAGTTTATTTTTACAGACTAGCTAGCACTTGTCTTTCCATCAAGAGGTCAGTGGATTTTCCATCTAGTGAACTGGGAGATAGCCTCATCTGTTTAGGTCGGGAAAACACTTGAGATTCTGCATGTAATTTTATTGGCTGGAGGGATTATAAATCAGTTTATCCTGTTTTTAGTTCCTTTATAAATTCTGTACAGTTTAGTGGCTGTTACCTCATTTATACAAAGCAAAGTACTTTTATTGAATAATCACACTTTTATAAGTTGTTTAAAGTACACTGTTGTATCCATATCTTTAAGTTTGTTTGTGGTAGCATTTTGTATTTTTTAAGATGGTTTGTTTGTGGTAGCATTTTACTCCAGACATTCTTTTACTGTGCTTTGACATTAGGAAGACTGGGATTATGTATCTAGTAGCAGTAGGTGTTTACTTGGTCTGTCTGAGCTGGGACGCACACCAAAGGCTCTAAGTATTTTTTTGCACTTCTCTTATAGACTGTGACTTACTTTTGCACTTTAAAAAATGTACTGTCTGCTACTGCTTTAAGTAGTTAATTGCACTGTATTACATTGTATCTGTTAGTTGCAGAGCTGTTGTAGGTAGTTTGTATGGTATTGTTACACTTAGACTGAAAACCAACTATTTTAAATTAAGAAAGTGTTTTCTGCACCCTTGTGGTAGAAGTGTGTTGATCAAACCTGTCTGCATTGGTGATTGTTGGTGGAAGGCTTATTGTGTACTTTCCTGATTGATAGTCAGCTTAAAACTTGTTTCTCTTATCTTGTATTTAAGCCTCTCATTTGCGTGCCCTGTATAGATACAAAAGCCTAGAAGCTCAGTTTTTCTCTAAACAGCTATCAATAAAACCCTTCCAAGCTTTTCTGCTGCTCTAGCAGCAACTCAGTTGTGCACTGAGCAGTGTTGCCTTAATTGATCACCTTAGCCTACACAAAGTATAGGTCCCTCTTCTAGTCTCAGCACTACCAGCACAGTCCTGTCAAATTAACCCATTCCCTTCCCTAATAAAACATACAGTAAGAGCTGCTATCATGGAAGGTCAGTTTCCCATCATCTCTCTGGCCAGCCTGACAGACATGGGCATCCTGAGGCAATGTAGCAATTGTCTCATGTATACTAACAAGCACTCCTGAAACAAACAAATACTTTATGTGAGAGATGTAGCTACACTATGAAATTGGAAACAAGAATCTCACATAAGGACAAATCGAATGCCAAACAGGTTGTTAGCACACACACATTTCCCACACTAAATAAGGACATGACACATAAACCCACATATGTGGAAGTACTCACTAGTAACTTATAAAAAGATCAGAGGCCTCCCAAACAGAAATCACTTACACACATAATGCAAAAAACAACCACAACACACAATAACACACAAACTAGTGTTTCAACAAATAAGCCCATAAGGTGTAACACCACAAAACCTAATGTATTCATCATGGGTGTCTCCATTGTGAGACACATGGATGTTCCCATTCCAGGCTGGATAAGGAGTGGGTTATGGTTAGTTGCCTGTCAGGTTACAGGATCCATCAAGCACTCAAGTCACTCAACCACAAGAAACTGGTATGACTCCACCATACTCCATGTGGGGGCAAATGACTTGAGACACACCTCACTGGACTTTATGAAGAGAGACATGACTGAGCTCTCAGATTATGTGTCACAGGCAGGTATAAGCCTAGCCTTGAGCAGCATTCTACCTTCTCCAAGGATGATGCCACAATACAAACAAAAATGATTAACTTTAACAGTTGGCCTAGCTTTTTGTGTCAGTCCAAGGGGATCCAACACCTGTCAGCCTGGGAAGACATGGTTGACAGGCCATGCTGTTTTATCAGAGATGGTCTGCACCTGTCTCCAATAGGCTTTTGGATACTGTCAAAGGCATTAGCCATCCCTATTGTGCCTTTCTTAAGCAGTGCCGAAATAACCAGCCTCCCAACATAACAAAATCATCTCTAGATAAATTCAAGGTACTGGTGTTTAATGCTAGGAGTCTAGACAAGAAACTGCATTCCCTGAAAGCACTCCTTACTTTGGAAGATGCTGACATCTGTGCAGTCACTGAAACATGGTTCAAAGGCACGAAAGCACCCCGGCTGTCCAGGGTTACAATGCCTTTCATACGTAAAGACCACCAACTGAGCATGAAAGAACTAAAAGAAGAGGTGTATCCATCTCATTAAGGATAAGTACACCTCAAGACTAGTCAAACAGTACAACTCTCTTGAGTTACTCCATATCCAATTAACTATAGGCAAAGCCCCCTACCATATCATAGCTAACTATAGGTCCCCCACCATGAAACAGGAAAATCATACCGCATACCTGGACTTTCTGGAGTCACTTGCCATACAACCCAACACTTTATTCATGGGTGATTTTAATTATCTTACCATCAACTGGGAAACATACATTTATTTATTTATTTATTTATTATTTATTTATTTACATTTGTTGACCGGGAGAGTCTGACTGGACACAGGTTCATTTTCAGCGGAGGCCCGGGGAAAAAAGCTCCACATTAAGTATTATTTGCATTATACATTTAAAAAACATAGCATTTAAATATAGACATTAGTCCAGTTAAGGGCGCAAGACAAGAAGAAAACAGATGTAAAACAGCTGCAGAACATAGTACAATTTTAAAATATGGTGACATATACTAAACATGGTTACAAATGTAGTTGAGATTCATCAGTGAACAATTGATAATCTGTTTTTGAGGTACATAACAGCCATTAGCAGTTGTTGCTACAAGAAGTTAGTATTATGTGGTAGGTAGCTGGGAACATGAGTAGCCAAGCTTGCTAAGAGTAGGTTGTTGATAGGGGGCTGAGAGAGGTAGTGGGTGGGGGGAGTGGATGGTATTGGGGGGAGTTGTAAGGGCATATCTGGCAAGTTTTGAAGTGTGATTTTAGTAAGGATTTAAAGTGGGTACAAGGAGTTACAGAGGTAATTGAGTATGAGAGGGAGTTCCAGAGTTTGGCTATAGTGCAGGAGAATAATGCTTCTCCAACAGATTTAATGGCTCTTGTGACCTGTAGGAGGTTTTTGTGGCCGGATCTTAGTGGTCTCATGGTTATGTAGGGTTGGAGTAGATTCTGGAGGGATGGGACTTTTAGTGGTTGGTTTATTAGTTTGTGGGCGAATGTGAGTTGGTACCATTGAAGGAGGTGGGGGAGCTCTAGCCAGCCCAGTTCTGCTAGTGAGAGACAGTGGTGAGTACAGTAGGAAGCCCCTGTGGTGAATTTGGCGATTTTTTTGTAGCAGGTTTTGAGCTTATTTAGATCACATTGTCTAAGGTTAGTAAATATTGGAAAGGCGTAGAGTAGGGTAGAGATAAGATGAGAATTTGCTACCGAAATTTTAACTGCTTTGGTAAGTAGTTGCTGATTTCTATATAATGCTCCTAGTTTTTTGTGCACTTTTTTAATGGTCATGGAAATGTGAATGCCAAAGTTCAGTTTATTGTCTATTTCTACTCCTAGTAATTTGGTGTGTTCTGTAGGATGGATGGTGGTGTTGTCTTTTGCTGTGATGTTAAAGTGAGAGCTGTCTAGGGTAAGTTTGGTGGGTTGGAAGATTAGTAATTTTGTTTTGCTTGGGTTGAGTATTAGTTGGGCATCAGATAACCAAGTTTCAATAGAAGAAAATGCTTCCTGTGTGACTTTTTGCAGTTCTGGTAGGGAGTAAACATGGTGGCTCAGAGATTCTTGGACTTTTTCAGTACAGATACTGTGGAACAGCTAGTCAGCACACCCACAAGAGGCTCAAATGTCCTGTACACAGTACTCACTAACATGGGTGAGCATTCACTCCCCCCATGTGATGTCCTCCCTGGTAAGAGCTGACCATAAATCAGCCTTGTTTATGTAATTATAAAACTAGATACGCTGTCAAGCTCAAAAACACTTATAAGTTTTTCAAAGACAAATTAACTCCTAATAAGTGATGGTATAAGAAGTTTAAAACCCCCTTGAACACAGATAATATGGATTCCTATGCAGAGGTGTACACCAATGTCCTGTATAACCACTTAAGCAGTTGTATAGAATCGGCTGTACCTAGCCGGATTAAAACCAGGTCATGCCAAAAAACCAAGCCACCCTGATGTACCCCTAGTATGAACAGGCTATACAACAAGAGAAATAAACTAATTTCCAAGAAAAAGGAAACTGGCTCAGCACAGGAAGAAACAAAACAAGTCTTATGCAGAAAGACTGAAGGTCCTGTCACTATATTCTGTCTCCTACAAGTTGCTAAGGGTTGGCCTTTACCTGGCTTATAGGACAGTCTCTGACCCAGCCCTGATGCAAATGCTACACATTCATAAATCAAACTGCTAGAGGGTCACTTACTCCAGGGATCTTAACCTAGCCTCTGACATGAACAGGTCATACTGGAGAGCTAGATACAGATTTCAGAGACTGCCACTTCTCTGGAACAAGCTTCCAATTCATGTGAAACAGAGCCCCTCCCTGACCCTCTTCAAATGCAACCTAAATCAATGGATGGGTGATCTCAAATTCATTCCTGGGGTTGTGCCCATATCCCTCCCAGACAGAGGAAGTTGGTATTAACTGCCATAGACCCTTACCTCTGTGAACTTCACTCACCTAACTACCAACAATTTGAGCAACTCAGGATAAATATGGCTTGTAAGGGCTCTAGGGCCATTAGGCTGGCAACCTTCTATGAAACTATGAGCCTATGAGTCTCAAACTATATTATTAACAAGAATAACTCTATGTTGGTTAAATAGGATGATGCTGTGGAATTTATCCATGTGTAAATCACCAAAGGCAAAATCCCATATCATATCTTAGCAAGCCATAGGTCACCATCTATGCCCCTAGAATCCCATAGTTCTTACCTAGACCTACTGGAGACACTCACCATTAAACCAAATACCCTATTCATGGGAGAGTTTAACTATCTCTGTACAGACTGGGAAACATATACTGTCTCATACTTACAGGCACAACAGTTCCTGTACTTTATTAACACAAATACTCTTGACCAGATAGTGTGCACACCCACCAGAGATTCAAACATATTGAACCCTGTTACTCACCAATATGGGAGAGGGTTGCACCCCCCCCCCAGTGTCACATCCTCACTGGCGAGGTCAGACCACAAACCTGTCTCCTTAGAAATAAAAATCAACTTGGCAACCCCACCAAACTCTGTAATATCTAGGAACTATTTCAAAGCAAACTACATCCTATTAAAGTGATAGTTTGTCAAAATTCAATGCCCGTCTCAACGTAGAGTTCACAGCAACCTATGCAGAATTGTTCACAGAGATGCTGTACAACCATGTAAGCGGATGTATATGAGTTTCTGTACCTAATAAATGTAAGCCCAAAATGAACTCTAAAACCAAATCACACTGGTGGAATCCTACCCTTAATAGCGTATAAACAAAAGGAAAAAAGTCATGGCTAAAATCAGGGAGAGCAACTCCCATGATGATAGGAGCTCTCTAATTAAACTAAACAGGAAACTAAGAGGAATAATTAAGTCCAAGAAAGCCAATTACAAGGTCAGGTTAGCCTCACAGCCAAAAGGCAACCTACATCTGAAACTCCAAAGGCAGCACACATCAGTGTGCCGAATTGGTGGTAAATGGTGCCACTGTCACTGAACAAAGCAACATAGTGAATTTGCCAGCTGACAAATTCAGCTCAACCCCACCCACACACACAGTACAATACCCCACTCAGCTATAATCAACAAACTGACTAAATTAGGTGTAAACCCCTGCATAACTCAATGGATTGCCAGATGGCTCACAGATAGAACCCAGAGGCCAGGACTGGTGATACCACCTCCACTAAGAGACCATTCACCAGCAGGGTACTTCAAGTCTCCATGTTGAGACTGCTCCTATTTGGCATCTTTTCTCTGAAGTAATGGCTAATGTCAAGGGCCTTTGGCTGAACAAGTTTGCAGATGACTGAAAATTGGGAGATATTATAGATTACCCCAAGACACAAACATCTTACAAAAGGGTGTAACACAGACAAATGACTGGTGCCAGAGTCATGGACTAAAACTCAATGACAAGAAATGCATTATAGTGTTTTTTTGGGAAAACTGCCTCCCAGGCTAATTACTCCATCGATCAGACACTCCAAGAGTTGATCCAGTAGACAAGGATCTAGGAACATATGTAGACAGTAATGTGGCCTTTGACCAACAGATGGCCAAGGTGGTAAGAAAATCATACTATGTCACCTAACTTATAAGTAAGGATATGGCATCCAGGTCCAAGGAAGTCATAGTGCCACTTTTTTATTCTGCCCTTATCAGATCCATTGTTGAGCATAATGCCCCCTTCATATATACCTGACCAGACATATGCAACAGTTGGAATGCCTACAAAGGATTCTTACCAGGAGAATCTAGGGTATAAATACATTGTTCTATACCTACTGCCTTAAAGATCTATCTCTATTCTCTATCTCCTATAGGTTACTGAGAGGAGATTTATGCTTAGCATACAAGACATCCTTGAAACCAGCTCTGATGGACCTTTTGCACATCTGTAAAATGAATAACATCAGAGCCACTAGATTTAAGGATTTAAATTTTGCTTGTCACATAAATAAGACATGTTGGCGAGACAGATATGTGTCTCAGAGGATCTCCATGCTCTGAGACAGGCTCCCTATCCATGTGAAACAGAGTCCATCCCTAACCTTATTTAAGCATAACCTTGATCAATGGATGGAAAATCAGAAATTCACTCCCGATCTGGCCTCCATGTCTCTGATAGACAGAGATAGACAGTAATGGCCAAACTAACATACACCAGCTCACATAACCTCTAGAAACTTCCTAACTAATATACCCCTTCTAAACAAATGCCCATGATACACAGCTGGGTTGGATTTCATGGCTAGGCTTGTGAAGGTCCTGGTGGTCATTAGTTTAGTGTATAGCTATGAAACTGTGAAGTGTAAGGAATATTACACTCCACCACCTTATATCATTGGTGGCAAGACTGACAGCCTCCATGGCCAATATATATGATCAGTGGTGTACTCCATACATATCCTGTTCTGTGACAGGGGCCTCTAGTCCTGACTCATCAAGCTAGCTAGGGGGCCCTTGATTATGGTCATGTAGTTGTTCCCCTTGCTAGTCACAAGAAGACACTGTTTTATCACATATTTATCCTGCATCACAAACCCCCACCTCAGCTTTCAGTGACATGCTTCCCCTACCCAGATTGTCTCAACAGGCACTTGTCTTTGTGTCCTTAGCATCTGTGCAAATTATCACAACTGTGACCACCCTTACTGTCTGGTGAATATAGAGATCTCTAATGCACATTGTCATTCAACCACACACTGCCCAGCATGGCCTTTAACTAATGCTGCACGCATCATGTTTGTATAACGTTGTATTGTCACTGAGTGATCATCGCCATTGGCCCATATAACTCTACTCGATGCCACTGTTTTGAATGTGATACCATATACTGTGCCCATCATTGTTGGGGGGGGGGTCACAGTCCAGAATTAAGGGACACTGACATTGAAGAACACAAAAATATGCTTGACTGTACACAGTGATATGGTATGGCAATCCACTCAAGGGGAGGTTAATGCACATTTCTGTTCTGCATGCATTTTGCTTTCACTTACATATCCAGAATTTTTGACATGAAAAGTTGGCAACCCTAAGTCTGTTTGTAATTGCTAGTTGATGTTGGTGTGCTGGCTCTGAAAGGTGTGGCTGTAATGGATCCAAAGTTCCCTAAGACTGGTGGCTTACCTGCATTCTTCATAGTAATTATATTATGTAGCATGCAGCATGTTCCAAACATCTTGCAATGTGGCAAGGGTGTACTACAAGGGTCTATATTAGAACATTGAAGTTTCACAACTTTTAATGTTCTAATATTGACCCCTATTCAGTGAATGCTGAAAATAGCAAAGCTGCGGAACACCGAATTTCTTCCTAGGGAAGGAATTCAGTTGGCCATTTCTGTGGCTTCACTATGTTCAGCACTGCGGTGGAAAGTTATGGTTAGGATCAGGTAAGTGTGCGATTGTGTGGATGTGAGGGTTAGGGTGGGGTAGGTGAGTTAGGGTTAGGGCGTGGGTGAAGTGAGTATGCGATAGTAACAGACCTTACGGTTAGGGTTTGGGTTAAAGTAAGTGGATAGCTAGTGGTGTGTACAGTTTAGTGTAGGGTTAGATGCAGGATTTTGGGTGTATGTGTGTGGATTGCTGTTTGTTTGGTGTGTTTATGTTGTGTGTATGTGTGTTGGAACAGCAATTTTTTTCCCTTGGAACAAAATTCTCTGTTCTGCATGTTCGATGTTGTCAGTGTTAGCTGAATAGGGGTCGATATTAAAACATTTGATGTTTTAAAAAGTCGATGTCCTAATATAGACCCGTACTACAATGCCTCCCTAAGATGTAGCCAAGCCATAGAACTGAGCCTTCAGCATGTAGAATATGCTGTCTATGATGTTTCTGGCTTGTGCATGGTCATTATTATACTGCAATTCAGCCATGCTATGTAGGTTCTGTATGGATGTTATTAACTAGGGCTCCAGTGGCTACCCTGCATCACTTGAAGCACAGTACATACATATAAAAGGGTGATGCATACATACACACTGTCTTTGGCTGTATATATGTCAGATTACCATAGTGGCTGCACTTAACTAGATGCCCCTATGGAATTTCACTATGTAGGATATAGTGATATAGATGTCCAGATATGAGATTCATAAGCACTGCCAGTGTGCTCTGCAGACATGTGGTTATCGACCTTTGTGTATTGCACGCAGTTTATAGAATGGTAACACTTTCTACTGACATAACACAATCTATGGACAGCAATTGGGTACTTCATCATCATATGTGTGTAATCTGTTGCATCCAGTACTTTGGAAAGGCACGAGATGGCACAGAAGCCACACATGGTGGTAGCTCTTTCCTGGTATATTGCAGAAACAGATATGCTCATCCACATTTGTCAGCGTATGTTGAGAAATGCGTTGAGTATCATGCAGGCCAATGCCTGTAATAAAGACAGTGTACCCCTGTTTGTTTCTGAAGTTCTCTGTAATTAGCATAGCAAATATAACACATAACTTAGTGCCCACTGGTATATGAAGCCTACATATCCTGTTTATGGGCAATATATGTTAGACAATGACTATATAAGATCTCTATCCATTCAAAAGTGGCATGTCAGCTGCTGGCTATTCAGCTTGCAGTGTCATGTGTTGCTGCTACCATTTTCATTAGCACTGCCACCTGCCATGCTGTGCTACTGGGTGGGACATAGCATCACGTTTAGACACTAAGGAGGGCTGAATGATGACTGCTAATACTCTTAGCATCTTTGCTTTCTGCAGCTCTGCAAGTTCCTAAATACTTTTTGCTCTTACAGTGACACGCAGATTTCTGCAAATCTATATCTGTGAATCACACCCTTCTAATAGACACACTCATTGCATTTGATTATGTATTGATTGGACTGTACAACTTCATTTGCTTGTCATTATATGACCATTTGCATGCAACTATTCCCACACTGTTTTCCTTGTTGCTTGGTAGCACTACCTGGTACCATGAATTACATCATACCTGAACATGGCCACTTCCTACTCAGTGGTGCAGTGCATGTTGGCTGTCAATACCAACCATACTACTTGTCCTCATCTCTCCATCTTACTACTTTCTCTGCTCTGGCATTTTTTTCCCACCTCCCATTTCTTTATTACTTATTCCACACTGCACTTCAAATTTCCATTCTTTATTTTTCTTGAAATCTTGTCCAATGTCAAACACTGAATTTCCACCTACTTTTACACCTTTCCCTCACTTTTCTAACCTTTTACCATTTTGTTTTCCTATTGCCACACATTACTATTTATGTGATTAAACTATAGTACTCTTTTTGCAATTAATAATGTACAGATTATTTCACTGAATGGGCGGCCACGGTGGTGCAGCGGTTAGCATTGTCACCTCACAGCAAGAGGTTCCCTGGTTCGATCCTTGGCTGGGGTGCCTTCTGTGTGGAGTCTGCATGTCCTCCCTGTGGTCATGTGGGTTTCCTCCTGGTGCTCCGATTTCCTCCCACATATCCAAAAGAAATACTGTAGGTGGACTGGACACTCTAAATTGGCCCTAGGTGTGAGTGTGTGTCTGTGTGTGCCTTCTGTGGAAGGTTGGGCGCCGGGCTGGCAACTCGACACTGTAAAACTCCACTGCCAATCATGAGTGGACAGGTGATCTGCTGTGGTGACCCCCTAACCAGGAAAAGCCGTAAGAAGAAGATTATATCACTGAATCTTTTACGTAGTATATTATACTTGTCTTGCGCTATAATATCTCACTTAATGAGTATTTAATGAATGTTAACTGTGTTATTCCAAACATATGTACTAGATATCCTGTTATCATTGTTTTTTTTTTTTTCATACTTATTTATTTGAGCTTTTCTCCTAGCCTAGGCCCTCCAATGTAAATGGATTTTACATTGTTTGACCTTCCTGGTTGCAAGTTAAAGATAAATAGTAAATGAATCACATGTTCTTTTCCTTTGTATACCCACTTTTAGCAAACACTTGATTGCTATCAACACTAGCTAATCAAGGGCCCACCTAGTTGTTATTGTCTTTTGTCTTACTATAATCTTACCTGTAATGTCAACTACTGAATATTTCATGCTTATTGCGCTGTAGTGAATTTTATTTTTAAATTAGTGCATCTTTATTGTGCTGTAAATGTATATTGTTTCAAACCCATTCTGTTTAAATTTGCATTTGTTAATAATGTTGTTTCTGCATTTTACTGATGCTTGTTCTATGAATGACACACTCTTTATATTTCACATTCTATATTCAGTCAGCCATTTTTTTGCTCATAAATATTTCAGTCTTCTTGTCTTATCCCCTTCCATATTATTTTTCTCCTAAGTAATCACTTTCTCAACTTTCAGCATTCTTAGCCAGCTGTGCTAATTAGGTCCATGTGCAACTCCTTGCAGGCTGTTCTATTCTTTCCCACCCATTATCATCCCGCCATTATTCATGGGTCTATTCTACCTGCTACTTTGACTTTTCCCTCCCACTTTTCCTGTCACTATCCCAGTTTATACAATCTGTGTATTCTAGCCTTTCTCTTTATATTGACTTTATTTAGCTTTACAGCTCAGGTTATTTCTGAAGAACATTGAATTTCAAGTTATCAGTTCCAACTTGCATTTTCTCTTTAAAACACGTGTTCATATCCACCTTTGTCTTATTTCTAGGGGTATCATTATGAAGTAGCACCATATTTTTCTTTTTATGTTCTATGATGATGTAAGTATGGAAAGAACATGAAAGGAACAAATGTAAAACCGAGTAAAATTTCAGCTGCAGATAATGGACAGAAATGTTATATGCTAGCACATCGGTAAGTAGTTTGGACTGCTTTTGTTTAAACTGTAGGTGCTCCATAAGTTTATTAAACTAAATGACTTACCAGTGGTGTAAAGGGATAAAGCTCTGACTGTGGCCCTGATGACCCAAGTTCAATGAGCGGCTTGGATGCTTAATGGTGATGCAGAGAGGACAGGTGTGTCTGTTCTGCTGGGTGAGACCATGTTGAACCTCTTTTTAATGGTGCTCTGGGCTAGGGAGTGGATAAACACTCACAGTCAATTTTTCACGCTGATATTAGTATGCTGGTGGAAGGAGTTAGGGCTAAGAATATTCCTCAGAGGTCTGCAATGTGATGACTGTATGCCTGACCCGTCATGCTACATGGTACTGGCAGGTGCTGATCTGCACATGGAAAAGGGATCTCTTTTTGCCGGAGCTCACCCTGAAGGGAGACTCTCCTGGTGTGGAGACACTGGGGAGCCTGGCAAGGAAATGGGAGGAGTGGTCTGTGGGGAGATGGCATGAAGGAAGCCTGTAGGCAGCAGTGTGTTGAGATAAAAGTTATTAAACTAAACAATCTATATGCAGGAATAAAATGCACTATTGTAGAGCAAGGAAACGGCCTTATTATCCAAACCAAAACACTTCTGGAGAAAAGTTACATTTCTTACTTGAAGCTCCACATCTCATACAAACAATTCTTCAAACGCCTCACAGTCTTCACATTCAGAATTCACAGTCTCTGAATTCCTGAAAGAGTTAAGCAACCTCTTCCAAATGAATCTAACTCCCCTACCCCAAATCCCCCAGCAACCTAACCTCCCCTTCCCCATATGTCTCATCATTTTACTTTAAATGGATAAAGCCCAAATAAAAATAAACAACATCTCAAGTGACAAAGTCCCATGGATCTTCCCATATCAATGCCTTGTTCATCTTTCACTATAGAGACCATCTCTTATGTTCCATTACACACATCTAAAATCTCTCTCTCTTGCAAAACACTATGCCTCTCATCTGAAAACCAGTGATAATTAACCCACTACCTAAGCAAACAAATTAAAAAACATGCTTCATTTCCATCCCATTCCAATTCTTCCCACACTATGAAAAAAAAATCTTAGAAAAAATAGTTTACCCTCAGCTTTCGGCTTATATTCAACAATACCACCTTCTCTGTCAAAAACAACATGGCTTCTGTCCAGGCAGCAATACCATGACAGCTCTCTGGACCATAACTGATGACATTCTATAAATCACAGCCAAAATCGACATTATTGGGGCACCCTTTGTAAACGTAAGGCCTCTGACCTAATCAGGTTTGAAAATGGAATTAGTGTAGACTCACCCTCAAGGTTTAAAGACTT